>NC_141146.1:2780604-3080696 GCF_053477565.2 Lygodium microphyllum | reverse complement strand
TTTGTATATTTTAAAATTATATAAGGTTTACTTCTACCTTCCTACAATTTTCATGAAAAAACCATCACACGACCACAAACAAGATACCAATACTTGCGAGCGAATTGATTGTCTCTTGATTTGTCTATCCTACCTATGCTAGTCTGTGGCATTTCGAAGCGCGAGTTTCCATCCCATCATACAAGAGAAATATGTACCTGGTTCCTTGATTTCATATGCCGTTAACAACCACCAAAATGTCATTGCTCTTGCCAACTAAACCATCGAGCTTCAAAACTACTTATTGTTTCAAGTGTTTCAAGTGTTTCAAGCAATATGGCTATGGCTCTCTCACATAGCCATTACAACTCTCCAAAAAAGTATAGTGGACTCATCAATTTACCTTCTTGTTGTAGTCTATCCGTTGAAGGCTCATCAATGGCTCCACAATCCTTGCAACGCACCACAAGAAAGCTCCACCTTCATTGCATTGATCATTGCACAAGCTCCACATGGAAAAAGAAATTGATGATGATGATGAGAAAGCAAGAGCTTCTCCAATCGATCCCTCACTCTACCTCATATACACACACATGCACATGCGCACGCGCACGCACACACACGTGCATGCTCTCTCTCTCTCTCTCTCTCTCTCTCTCTCTCTCTCTCTCTCTTGCAAGAAGCAAGAAGAGATCACATAAAATTACACACCAAAAAATGAGCTTATCCATTTACTTTCCAATTTTTATACATGGCCTCAAATTTTGGACACCCTCCTTTTACATTTGCCTAGATTGACCTCTTACTATCATATACCATTTACATTCTTTTACCAATTTACCAACTAATTTACATTCTTTTACCAATTTACCAACTAGTTTGGCAAAGAGTAATTGATACAACTTGCATGGGAGCAAGCCCATCACTCTTGTACAAACATAATTCCAAATAATTTTCCAATTTGAAAAGCTACAATTTATTTTTTGTACCTCTTTTTTACTATTTTCTTATACCTCGTCATTATTGAAATTTTTTCTTCTACCTTTTCTTGCACATTCCTTAGTTGAATCTTTGTAGATGCGATTAACAATAAGAAAGCAAAAAAATCCTAAATGTCAAAGAAAATCTCAAAGATGACACGTATATAAAATCATCAATACTTACATTAAATGCTTAAAATAGTCAACCAAACAAACTTTCAAGATTAATATATCAATTAAAAATGATAAGTTTAATAGACGTGTATGCCATGTGTGTGTTATGTATGGTGATATAGGAGAGAGAAAAATGACTTTAATATCTACAAAAGACCAAGATGGTCCATGAGAGCTAAGCACATAGTACAATTGTAGTGATGCATGGTTAAACAATATAATGAAAAGTATAATCAAAGTATTTTAATGCATGGACGAAACATAGAGATCTATGGCTATAGTAAAAGCTAAGTACAAAAAGAAATAAATTAAAACAATCTACAAAGCTCAAGATGATGAGGCCCCCACTCATATCAATATCTCTATCATAAGATGTTATAAAAGCAACTGCTCCAACCTAGTGAGGTTGAGATATGGTGAGAATGACTAGACGACAACCCAAAAGGTCAAGGGCAACTCACTTAATATAGGCATACAACTCAATCAAGGTGATCCTTCATGAATATGAACTCCCTTGGATTGGGAGGGTGTCACCAATGAAGGAGCCCTAGTGATCACCAATGTGAGGAACTTTTGTGTGTATCCTCTAATATCCTATATCTCAAAGTTCTTGTGGTGTCAAAGCTTTTATCAAGAACGTGCTAAGCACACCTAGTCCTTGAACTCCATGATTGCATCTAATGGCCTAAAATTCTCCCGAAAGAGGCAATAGCATCTCCCTCTTATCTCATAGTACATAGTTCAAAAGAATGTAATGCTCCTTTGACTCTTACCTCTATCCCATATTATTGGCAAATTCAATCTTATGGCTTGATACCCCCATATCGCCATATCTCTATCGATTACTAATGTGATAAGACATTGGTCTTTTGGGGGGATGGGAGAGGGGGACATACACACACGCACACGCACACACACACGCAAGCCATTTCCCAATGGATCAAGATTATCAAAGCATTATCAACTCTCATTGACTCCATATAAATGAATAAATCAACCCCCATATCACCATATCTCTATCGATTACTAATGTGATAAGACATTGGTCTTTTGAGGGGATGGGAGAGGGGGACATACACACGCACACGCACACGCAAGCCATTCACCAATGGATCAAGATTATCAAAGCATTATCAACTCTCATTAACTCCATATAAATGAATAAATCAAACCCCATATCACCATATCTCTATCGATTACTAATGTGATAAGACATTGGTCTTTTGGGGGGATGGGAGAGGGGGACATACACACACGCACACGCACACGCACACGCACACGCAAGCCATTCCCCAATGGATCAAGATTATCAAAGCATTATCAACTCTCATTAACTCCATATAAATGAATAAATCAACAAAATTTGTTTTACTAAACACTTCAAAACAAGTTGAAATTTATCATGCCCAAAAACAAGTGGAACACTTGAGCCTCGGTAAAGGCAAATCAAAAAAATACCCTTGTTGCACTTGAGAAAGCATGGTTATGATGCTGGAGAATATGGATTATCTATCCTTGGAACACCAAAATCATAAAGCGAAGTGTATTGACCGTCTTACGTTCCATGTTACAATGAATGATATGTTGGCTCTACAACGGGTTGTGTTCATGTCCCTCTTTTGAATAACCTAGGTTTAGCATAATCCCACCTTTAAATTTTGAAACTGGCCTGAGAGAGAAAAACCTTAAGATTTTGATTATTTGAGAACAAAGACCTGCAAATATAGGCACTTTACCCCTTAGATTTTCGTTGGAAGGTTCTCAACCTTTTTGGAGAGTTATTTTCGAGCATTGGCATGTACAATGACCTACTAGGAGGTGTTGGTCTGGTATGTTTATGTCTTTTCCCGGTGCTATACAATCGGGTTACTATTATCCAGTCTCCGCCTGCTCGGCCATCTTATTCTTCTCCCGTGGTGGCGAAGCAGATAGTGGTGAACTGCTTGATTGCCTTCCATCTTCTAACAGGTCCATGGAAGTAGTAGCTCTCCCTTGAGCCTGAATTGAGTCGCCCTTGCTTTGAGATGAAGCTCCTCCCCTGACATAAGATCCAGGCATCGGTTAACTAAGATCACACCCACAAAAGCTTTCTACCTTGAAATTTGCCACGACATGAATGGGTTAATCACATCTTCTTGATGATGCCTATGAACTTATGGTTTCATTACATCCAGATCCCATCTTCATTGGATCAAAGTGCCACTTTAATCACATGAAGATGGCACTTCAAAGCGACACACGACTACATGCAAGTGCTCTCTTATGACTACATTTTGGCATTATGAGCTTATAGTTTAAGTCTTAGAGGCTAGGCCCCAGCTACTCTTATGATGCATCCGTGTCATATCACTTCAGACTCCATGCAATCCTTCAATATACTCTGAGAAAGAGACTCCCACCATCTCAGTGAGAAGAGGATATTAGCCACCATGCTCAAATCTCCAGTTTTACTATCATCAAACAACTCCTGAAAGGTGTGAGAATTGATGAACATATGATCATAAAATTTTGTTGTCCTTCCATCCCACCCAGAAGATGACCCTAAATGTTTGGTTCAATTACAGATCTTTAAAAAAAATTACCACCTGAAACAGTGGTCCTTTTGAAGATCAAATATGTTCCACCTACTGTCGCAGCCTCAACTAGCTCTGGAAATTTTTCTCATCGTGGCACAAAAAGTCGCTTCTTTTGAGAACGTCAGAAACTATAAACATTTCACTATTTTCCATGCTTTTGCTTCATACATCTGTTTGAGAACCCAATAAAAAATCCTACTCACTAAACTTTTGTTGAGAAGCCAAGCTCAATAGATGTGGTCTGTCGACATTCGTGACATGCCAGGCTGATTGTTTGTGCTTCTGTCATTGGCACAATTGTTGATGTCACTGGCACCATTGTTAGTCGTTACACTTAGATACTAGAAATTACACTGACACTACAGTTAGCATGCTCATAGCATCAGCCCATGTATAATCACACTTCGTGTTCTCTACAGCTGTGCTTGTGGTGCACAAAATCAAGGTTTGTAGAAGCAAATCGATGGTTGCATGAGAGAGTATTCTCCATAGTTTATCAACAAAGAAATGATTGCATTTCTAGTTGTCAGAGTATCCATGGGAATTTTCACTTCATTCATTCTCTATATTCATTGTCTCTGAGTTACCCTAACCCTAACTGTGTTCTTCTATCAATCTATGATTTGTCGTACGGTGTTATTTGTGTTTCTGTATTAGGGTCTTTCTTCACATGGTATCAAAGCCAAGTTCATTGAGAGAAACCTGGGCCTTGATTTAAAAGCTCTACACAAGAAGTAGGAACAACGCAAGGGCAGATGACTTCGAACGCTACTTCCGCACCACTTCTCAGATATCCAAGCTAAATCCATGGAGGAACAACTCGAAGTGGGCCTCATAGCTTGCTTCACAGTTTCCGACATGGCCAGACAAACATTGGACTATCATGGAGTTCCACGACCTCACGAGATCACTACAGCTCAGTACAATCTCATTTTGAAGCATAGAGCACAGTAGCAGATAAAAGGTAAGTCTGAATTTCACCCTTTAGATTCGGTGCACCGATCTACTGACCATGCAAGAAGGGCGGAATCTCCACTTAGGATTGGCCATCCGCAAGTGGAAACTGCATTTAGTACACTCCATTGCCTTCATACTTATTCTCTCCAGTGCCAACTATGTCTACCATTTCAGATTCTGTTAATAATGTTTTCCCTTCTCCATGATTTTCAAGATGAAGAATGTATGCAAAACAATTTCTCTTTTATGAGTAATGAGGAAGATAGATATTTCTTTATGAACTCAAGACTAGGTAAGCAGTTGAAATAAGAAACTGTGAGTACTTTTTCCCCTTCTTTCCTTCAAACAATTTTGTTTTCAAAGGTCAAAATGAAATAGGTGCATCTTCATCGTCATTATTTCAATTTAATACATTTAATGGACAAAAGGAACTCACATTATTTCCCACATCTACACCTATCACAAATCCATTTAATCTCCCTCCCATCCCATCCTCTTATTCCGCTGCCACACCCTTTCAACCTTCATTAAGTGCATCATTTGTTGCATCTCATCTAGGATCACATGTGTTTTCATTCACCACACCGAGAGATTCTTCAAACTCAGGCACAGCTGTTAGGACCTCATCTCTTCCTCAATCGGGTAGTATTCCACATTTTCCTCACACACTTTTAGGATCATTGCAGCTTGGATATTCCCCCCAGTCTCTCTCGAGCGTGGATCAGTTGGTGTCACAATTTGCCTCTACGGCATTATCTAATGGACCCTTTGGTCCCAACCGACATTTGGACAGGGCATACGTGTCTCAGTGCCTCCAGCTTCACCCACACCTTATGGAAACATTCATGTTTCACTGTCTCCACATCAATCGGCACTCATTGGACACTCATAGCCTATTTCTACCTACCCACCTCTTCCCCCTCCTTATCAAACACCTCCACCACCACCACCACCTTATCCTCCACATCCATCTTACCCCACATTCCCGACACCTCATGGTTCTACATCATCTTCTGCCAAGCATGCATTCAATGACAGGACTCATTTTAACGGGTCAAACTTTACAACTTGGTCAAACTTGATGAGACATATCCTTGACTCACAGAACCTATGGAATCTTGTGCAGGGGTTGGAACCCCAACCCAATCTCGCACTTGTTCCATGTGAGGTCATCCACTCATGGAAGGCTAGGAATGCATCCGCTATTGTCGAGCTAATACAAGGCTTATTGCCTGAGTTTCATTCTCAGCTTCAGCATTTTGACTTAGTGTCAGAGTGATGTGCACACTTGATTGACCGCTATGCGGCTTGGGATAGGACCCTGTCGAATAAATCTTGCTTATGAGCTTCAAAACTTCAAAATCTCTGACCGGGATGACTTGAAAGTCAAGTTGGCTAAGTATCGGTGTCTTCTTGCCCAATTTTCCACTATACAGACTCGTAAGTCCTCCGACTCAAGTCACATTGTTTCTTAACAAGCTGCCATGTAAATACTACAACTTTGTGCAACAAGTGGTTTCTCTATCCAATTTACCCACATCCTATAAATTTAAATGCCAGCTATTGCGTTATGCACGGCTGTTCGATTAGTTTTATATGAATAATCTCTCAGAGGGGGCTCTTATTGCTCATTCTCAAAAGGGGCAGCAAGGAAAGGGTAAACCAAATCAAACTTCAAATCAAAATCAAGCAAGGGAATCACAAGGAAACTCTCAGTCTCAACTAAAAATCCGGGTGGCAGAATGTACCTAAGAAGAATAGATATTGTCAACATTGTCAAAAGGCTAGCCATTTTGACGACAAGTGTCGATCAGAGGCAAGAAGCATATCACTAAAATCCAAGTAAATCAGGTAACCCCCATCAAGGGAGACAGGGTGATGGCAAGGTGGCAGTGAAAAGGTCAGACTCACACTGCCACCGGTCAACCATCTTAGTCGACAACGTTCTCAACTCCACATGGCTTGTCTGACTAGTCTACTAAGGCCCACATCATCTCCATAGAGACATCCGATGCGAGTCTCGTCCACATCTGTGAGCTGCCTCCCGATGAGCTTACTACAAAGTCCCACTCGTCATAGTTGAGCACATCAACACCTATTTGGATTGTGGATAGTGAAGCTACGCACCACATGACTCCTATAGAGAACATCTTCTGTACCCGAGCCATTGCAGCCAGGCATGTCCACATAGGAAACAACATCAAGATCCAAGTTCAAGGTTGCGTCAATTTTGCAACTGACAAGGGTACGGATCTAGCTTGGCTAGACAATGTATACCATGTCCCTCAGCTTGGGGTATACTTATTTGTTCAACAGCTTTGCCGATTGGGGCCAGCAGTTTTCTTTACAGTGACCACAGCCAAGGTCCTTGACTCTCAGACTGGTTTAGTGATTACTCGCAGTGAGACACAACCTAATGGCCTATACCACATGACCCATTTTCTTATCGAGGCGACAACCCAAGGCTCCGTGTTCCATAGCTCCCACGCATTAGCCACATCTCGAGAGCCTATGAACAATGAGCGTCTTTGGTATTTCTATCTAGGGCATCTTGATTATTACTTTCTTTATGAGTTGTCTCAACGTGAGATGGTTGAGGGCCTTTCTCGCCTGAAGCTAGCTCGAGATGTCTATAGATCATGTCAGCTCGAGCAACAGCACAGTATCCCATTTTCTTAGCAGTCTACACATAGAGCTGAGACGCCTCTTAGATTGATTCACGTTGATCTTTGTGGGCCCACATCCACCATTGCTGCCTTGAATGGCGCGCTATACTTCTTTTTTATGTGGATGATCATTCGAGATGCATGTGGATGTACTTCCTTGAGCTTAAGTTTGATGCTTTCATATATTTCTCTACTTGGATGCTCATGGTTCAAGACCAGACGGGGCTTCCTGTTGGTTATATGACGAGTAATAGCGGTGGTGAGTTCATCTTCCATGAGTTTTCGGAGTTTCTATAGCAGCATGGCATCTCTCGCTAACTCACCTCTCCCAACTCCCCCTCTTAGAATGGAGTCGTAGAGCATTGAAAGTGGATATTCATGAAAATGGCATGCTCTATGCTATTCGCAACAAAGCTCGCTTAGCGCCTTTGGGTTGAGGCTGCTAACACCGCAGTGTACATCCTCAAACAGTGCCCGCCGATCACGGCTCTTCCTCAGAAGACACCGTATGAGACATTATTTGGCTCTCGGCCTCTCATATCCCACTTCAAAGTCTTTAGGTGTCGTACATACACACGTCTACTAATAAAATAGGAAAGCTCACTCCCCAAGTTGATCTCCTTATCTTTGTCAGATATTTCTCCGAAGCAAAAGCCTACCGTTTATTCGATCCTCAAACGAACAAGGTGATCGTTAGGAGAGACGTCATCTTTAATGAGAGGAATATCGTGCAGTCCTCTACACCAAATTGTGATCCAATTCTTCCTTCCACATCAGTGGAGATCATGCCTATTGAGCCTAGTCTACTACCTGCTCCTGATCTCCCTGCGGATTCTTCAGCTCCTAGGCCCCCTCCACGAGACCAGCTACCTCGCTGGTACCAACAAGCCATGCAGGATTTGGGGATCTTGCCACCAGATTCCACCCCGAAGAGACCTAGAAGATCTGCTCAACTTGCATCTCAAGCATCATTTGTGTCGTTGTTTACAACTGATTACATAGTGCATTCTGAATTGGATACATGGCACGAGGCTCTTCGACACTCTCAATGGCGAGATGCCGTGGAGAAGGAGCTAGAGAGTATTGACTGAAATGAGACTTGGACATTGGTGGATCGTCCAAGCCACAAGAAAGTCATCCGGACGAAGTGGATTTTTAGGACCAAGCTAAAGGCTAATGGAACTTTAGACAAGTACAAGGCTCGCCTTGTCATGCAAGTGTTTCAATAGCAGCATGGTATTGATTATGAAGAGACCTTTACATCTACTACACGATTGACATCTTTTCGGTTATTACTCGTGCTAGCCGCTCACCACAGTTGGCCAATAGATCAGATGGATGTCAAGAGTGCCTTCCTGAATGGTTATTTGGAGGAGAAAGTCTATGTGGAGCAGACACCAAGATTTTCTTCTGCGGACCTGAGAGATAAGGTATTCCACTTGCAAAAAGCTCTTTATGGGCTGAAGTAAGCACCACAGTCTTGGTTCCATAGGATGGACGAGTTCTTATAGACTCACGAATACCATTCTACCCCTTATGACCCAAACTTGTATGTTCAATCTACTGTAGAGGGGGGCCAGCTACATCCTGTTGTACGTTGATGACTTACCCATCACAGGCTCACATTCTGTTGCCATAGTGGAAATCAAGGCAAAGCTTAGTGCTACATTTGAGATGATAGACCTCGGTTTGCTTTCTTACTTCTTGGGGATGGAGGTAGTTCGATCGGGGAGTTGTATCTTTGTGCCACAGCAAAAGTGCGTACTTCAACTCGTGGAACTATTCACTACAGATAAGACATGGCTAATGGCCACGCCTCTCGCTCCTAATGTCCACTTGCCGAAGGATATCCTAGATCAGCCCTTCGATGTGCATAGCTATAGGTCTGCTGTAGCGAAACTTCTTTGATTAATTTATACTAGGCCAGACTTAGCTTCCTCAGTCAACATTCTCCGTCAGCAGTTCACAATACCTAGGATGTCACATTGGATTGGCAATTGCATATCCTTATCTGCTGTGTTATTTACGGTATACTTATTCTTATGGCCTCACTTATGGTTCTGGTTTATGTTTGTAGGGGTACACTGATTCTAATTGGACAGGAGATCCAAGCATCCAACATTCCTATGGTGGCTACCTCTTTACCTTGGACACGGCTCCCATTTCTTGGTCCAGCCGTAAGCAAGAGATGGTGGCAACTTCCATGGCCGAGGCTGAGTATAGAGCTCTCTTCCATGGCACCATCGAGGCCATTTACCTGAGAAGGTTATTAGCGGTGCTTTACTTCCCTTGTGACTCTCCCGCCATTGTCTACTGCAACAACCAGAGTGCCATTGCCCTTACAGGCAATCCAATCATCACACCACGGACACAGCATATGGCAGTCCACTTTCACTTTTCCAAAGAGCAGATTGAGCTAGACACTATCCGCCTAGAATTTGTGCCTTCATCAGACAATTTTGCAAACATTTTAACCAAAGTGATCAACCGGCCATTTCTTCAATATCTTTTACCCAAAATCGAGTTGGGTACACCCTCCCCTACTTCTTCAGATTGGCAGGGAGAGGGTGCTTCCCTCTTGCTTTCCTTTCCAATTTGAGAGGGGACGGCTACTTCTCTTGATAGTGACAGTGATAATGCTTACAATTTTTAGACGTTCACTTATTCATTTATTATTTTGTATTATACTTATGGATATTTGTAACTTCATCTGCACTATCAGGATGACATGATTGTAAAAGGACACTTGGGCAAGTAACCAATTTCCCTGCAAGAGGACATTGTCCAAGTGGCACCATTGCATTGCATTTTACGTGAGCATGACATCTTGCATCTCTTTTTGCATTACCCCATGCATTGACTTTTTTTTCATGTAAACATACATCTGTGCACATTTATCCCTTTTTAGTTTTTTGGAGTGGTCGACTATGGATCCACCATATTCGTGGCATTGCACATGGCAATCTCCAAGGCAATTCTTCCTAGCTTGCTTGCTTGCTTTGCTTGTCTTGCTTGCTTCACGTCATTGCTGTATTAGTATCACCTACACCTTAGCCATTTTTCTTTTTCACCGACATGAAATAATGGTAGGAATAGTATGCTTGTTTTGAGTAGGTATTGGATCCATCCCTTATCACTATCGTATTTGGGGCACGGATGCTCAATAGGACGAAAACTGATTTGAAACCCTCACTTAATGTTAAATCCATCAAAACTACAAAGCCCTCCAAAAAAAAAAAAAAAAGTCAATAGCCGATTCCATCCGCCTTTACAGAACTTGGTAGGCCACTAGGTAACCGATATGCACCCTTTGTCCGATGCCCTGGCCTCTCCGGGGTGATCACTTGGGCTCCCTTAGTAAGATAATCATCGCCTCTATAGTGTTAGTAAGCCATTTGGCAGCCGACGCACACCCTTTGTCCAATGCTCTAGCTGCTTTGGGATGGGATGCCTTGGGGTAAAAGATAAAGAAAAAAAAAAGGGGGGGAGGGCTTGGCTAGCCTATTTCTCATGGTACCGTTGTTGGGCCTGAGAGGGGGTGTTGAGCTAAAAATGTATAAGCTTCACTTAAACAACCCCAAAACATGCTTAATTAAGGAAGAAACCTTGTTTATTTAAAAACAAATGTGTTCCTAGAGAGTGTTTGTATCCCATAAGCACAAACCCACTTGGGAGAGCCCAAACTTTCTATAAATAGGTATGTTTCCCTCCGTCCAACCTTAATCTCATTTTTTTCAGATTTTAGATACTTTAGCTTGCTGCCCACACCTCAGACGTAGAGGACATCGTGGTCCAAGCTGGCCATTGCTGTCTACAACAGTCTCACGCTTGTTTCCAACCTATCATACACTGTTCGGAGCTAATTTCAACATGCTGACTGCTGCTGATAGTTTTTTCTACGTTTTTAGTCTTTCTCTCTCCTGCAACTTGCGTTTGCTATTTTCTCTCTCCTCACTGACGTTTTTAGTCTTTCTCTCTCCTGCGCTGCCGTCTCTGCATCAGATTCAGCCTTCCTTGGTTGTGTTTGCTAGTGTTCAACATCCCGTGGCTGCTTTGCTGCGATTCGGGATCCATTCGAAGTACGATACACTCTCTAGCTCATTATCCCTACCCTAATTCTTGAGATACAAGAGTTCAAGATACAGTATTCATTCACTATATAGTGTATTTGTTGCATGAGCATTATAATTCAATAGTCCTTTTACTTCATTCTCTATGTTCATTGTCTCTGAGTTACCGTAACCCTAATTGTGCTCATCTATCAGTCTGTGATTTGTTGTATGGTGTCATTTGTGTTTCTGTGTTAGGGTATTTCTTCACAGGCCACACATACCTACTAAAATCATCAACAATCAATATTAGATACTTAGTCTTCCCGATGAAGGACGTGCTCGCAGGACTACACAAGTCTATGTAAACTGGATAAACTCGAGTAGATGCCCTCCTGGAGACAATTTGTGGATGAGGCTGCCGATGCTACTTGCCCCAAATACATCGGTGAAGCCGTGGTATGCACATAGTGGTGCTTCAAACTTATTGTTAGATTTGGCTTAAGAACCTTCATTCTAGGGGGGGTGTTGTCATCATTGGTGATAATTTTTTCTTAACTAATTCTAGGAGCAAGGGACATTTCCCTTCTACCAAATCATCAGGAATATTTTCTTGAAGTACTTTATGTTCTTGATTTAGGATTTAATATCTTGTTTATTCATGGTTTCATGCAGCTAGGGACTTCAATGGTCCTCATCCAAGATGCATCTACGAGTGATGTGCTATGGATAGGTACTCAAGAGAGTGGGCTTTTCAAGCTAACTACCCTTGCATCACGGTCTTCACACAAGCTTGGGCTACTTTGGCATGCTTGTTATGGGCACCTAAATTTTGATTTCAATCAAGGAGTGTTTCGGAAGAAGTTAGTGGAGGGGGTTCTAGATTTTCCACCCATCAATTCCTTGTGCCCTAGTTGCCAACACTTCTCCCTAGCATGAGTGCATCTAGGCTAGATATATACAGTTATAAACTCCCAGCCATCGCATCACATCGCTGTCCCGCCACCTGACCAGTCCTCCCCCCACCCCTACGCCCTCTCATAAGTCCTCCCTCCCCCCCCCTGCGCCCTACGCCCCCCCCCCCCCCCCTCCCCCCACCTTTTCCCTTACCAACCCCTTGCCCGACGTGCTCCCCCGCCTCTTCTACTTTGAGGCCTAGCCAGGCGGCAGTCACACCACCATTTTGTAAACAACAATTTCCCCTCCCCTCCCCCTCTCCTCGCCATTGACTCCCCCCCCCCACCTTCAGTTGCTCCCTCCCCTGCAGCAACTCCCCCCCATCCCCCCCACGTAGCACAGTAGTGCGATAGGTAGGTTCCTAGCAGGGACACGCAATGGAAACCCCTGGTCAAATGCCGGCGCATTCTGCGAGTGCCCCCCCAGTCAAACACCTTGCACATCATCCTCTCTGAGGAATAGCTCTTAGCCGTCCATGCCACAGAGCTGGAATTGAAAGAAACAACGAACTTGGTCGAGTCATTGGGCACTCCTCATTAAGGACCGAGCTGCGGGATTGGCTCCACTCCACGCTATGCATTGATACAGCGTAGATCCTGGAGTTAGTGGAGAGCTTGTGAGTTAGTGGAGAGCTCGCCCTATGCCTCCACGAAGGGGGTCATTTACATGGTTCCTTGGTATAGCAATTTCACAATGGAGACATTTGCGCTCCACAACAGATTTCTCAGACATCCAAACACCTTACTTTTCCCTAGACTGCTCTACCGCCAATTAGTGAAGGACTTTGGACGGCTCTTCGACACAATACTTCTTGCCTCCTTCGCAGATGCAGTGACAGCTGCAGGAGTCCCAAAGGTACGAGTGGCAGTGAAAGACACAGAGTATACCTGAGTGTTGTGCTAAGAATTGCTCTTAGCCACTTAAACAGCCCCAAAACATTCTTATTTTAGGCTTACTTTAGCCAAAACCCTAAAACGGGAGCGGATCGAGAGAGTTAAGTGGGAGAGGATCTAGAACCCTAATTTTCTATAAATTGGCAGCCAGCCCTCCACTCTTCCCCTAATCTCGTTTTTGCAAGTTTTAGGTGTTATCAGCTTGCTGCCCACACCCCATTCGCGGAGGACATCTCAGCCCTTGCTGTCCATCACTGAGTATACCTGAGTGTTGTGCTAAGAATTGCTCTTAGCCACTTAAACAGCCCCAAAACATGCTTATTTTAGGCTTACTTTAGCCAAAACCCTAAAACGGGAGCGGATCGAGAGAGTTAAGTGGGAGAGGATCTAGAACCCTAATTTTCTATAAATTGGCAGCCAGCCCTCCACTCTTCCCCTAATCTCGTTTTTGCAAGTTTTAGGTGTTATCAGCTCGCTGCCCACACCCCGTTCGGGAAGGGCGGTAGTGTACAACCAAAGTATATAAATGCTTTCACCCCATTTACAGTCATCCACTTTACCTGAACTTAAAGACACAGAATCAAGAAGAAAATCAGGAAGCTAAAATGCTCCTGTTGCCACACAGACACCCTGTTGGCCCCTAAGTTAGGTGCCCCTTGCGGTATTTCTTTATTTTTAAAAAGAGGGAAAGTACAATGGGCTGTCTTTCACCTATTCTGGGTGAAATTTTGCAGCATAACAATACAATTACTGACCCAAATCAAGCTGACCAAGAGGGGAAACTCTGCCCAAGTCTGAAACTTCTGGTTGGAGTGCAGAATTGACCATTTCAGCCTGCTGTATTTACTGGTTCAGACCTGTTCTGACACCTGTTTACAACTCATATTATTCTCTGTACTGTTCAGCCCACTGTAATTACTGGTTCAGACCTGTTCTGACACCTATTCTCAGCTCATATTGTTCCCTGCACTGTCCTGCATCATCTGGGCCAAGTGCCCCTTGATTCTGACATCAATTGGGCTCTGAAATAACCTCTGAACAGTCCAGAATCAGAACTGATTTAATGCTGTTTCAGACACTTGCTTGGTGAGGTTACCACCCTCACCTGTTCCTGCTTGTGGGCAGCAAACAACTGCTCCTGTTCCTGGAGAAAAGAGGCTCTTGCCTCATGCAAAAACAGCATATTCCACACAGCTGTACCTGAATCAGAAGAAAGGCCCTTGATTCTGCTGCATAACCATACTGTCAGGGAGAGAAAGAGAGAGAGTAGGAAGCAAGCTCAGCCCTCTGTGCAGCATAGACAAGGTAGACCAGCTCTCAAGAGCTCTCCATCTGCAGCAATCCATCTCCCTTTCACAAAAATGAGCCTCCCATGCATTGAAACTCGTTTTTGTGCTGCCCTCTCTCTCTCTTTTGGGAATTTATGCCCAAATTGTGACACATGGCATACATGTAACAATTTTCCTGTTTAAACCTTTCGGTCTAAAATTCTCCATCCTCGGTTCAAAATTTGACCTCGGCACAGGCCAGAGGATTAATCCTCATACAAAAACAAAGATAATGACGCGAACAGATTCTGGGGTCCAAAAATAGTAACTCCCTAAATTTTAGGAGTTGCTTCCATTGCATCCCCACTAGTCTTCTGACCAGCTTTGCAGACTATGGCTACATCCAAATCTGTAATGTAGCTCAACTGAAAGTGAATTTCCACTGATGACCCCACATGGACTAATCTCTTGAAGATTTGTCCATCTTCACTTTGAACTAGTCTCTTCCAGGCTAGTTCTTCAACACACTTGTCCATATACACTTTCACAAGTCTCTTCCAGGCTTGTCAATCTACAGTGCCATCAGTCTCTTCCAGACTTGTACTGGACCTTAACTGTCCAGTCTTGACTCACTAGACATTCCTGTCCGTTTCACATACTGGCCATGCAACTTAGGCGTTTAGATTTCAAGAGGGATCCTTCCAAAAAGAAAAACCAAATAAAATATGTAATAAAGAAATCAACAAAAAGGTAATAGTTGTCACAGTCTTGTGACATACCTCCCTCTCGAAATCGCAAACATTCTCATTTGCATGAATGTCATACATGCTTCCAGCTAACCCAGTGAACTTACACTTGGCAGCACATGTACAACACATACATGCTATCAGTCAACATTGTGAACTGAACACACTGATAACACATATATGTTCTAACTGTGAAACATGGCAGGCTATCATCATGTGACTCCACATCACTGTTTCCAGATATAGTGGCCAGTACACCACAATGATATCCCCATAGTGGCAGATTCTCATTTGATGACTCCACATCACCCTGACTAGAGATCTAGTGGCCAGTACATCAAAATGATATCCCCACTAAGTCAATTCACAGAATACATGCCCGATCGAGTAACCATTGTTACAACATGTATTCAATTCAATAGAAGTAAAAATTGTATTCTTGCAAGCAATACTTACTTCTTTAGCATTGAGAAAACCATATGGACACAATGAGTGTTAACCTGTACAAAATCTGTTTCTGTACATAATTTCTTTCTTAAGCAATTGTCACTTTGACAATCTATTTCAGCTTAGAGATACAAGGGGTCAAGGTAGGTTGCAAGCGAAATGCTTCAAGGTAAAGTTCCAACACATTAGGTGACTCTGCAAGTTCACCTTCGTCCATCCACTTAGCGTCTATAGCTGGATAGTTCTTGAACTTAACCAAATACCTTCTAGCAACTTTGCCTTTCACTTTCCTTTCTTTGTGTGCCGATACCTATTCTGGAATAAGAATTTCATCAAGTTCCTCGACTTCGGGCTGTTCCTCACCTGGCATATCTTCTTGCACATCACCCACATAAGGTCTAAGAAGACTTACATGGAAAGCATTATGAATCTTCCAATTATCAGGCAATGGGAGGAACCTTTTTACCACCTTCAACAATTTCAAAAGGGGCTTTGCCTGTTGACGAATGCACAGTATTATTGTATGCATACTCGACCAAAGGCAAATACTGCTCCCACTTTGACTTGTGCTCTAACACATAGCACTTAAGCAGATCCAAGACAGTAGAATTTGCCTCTTCTGACTGTCCATCAGTCTGTGGATGAAATGACGATGAGAACTTAAGCGTTGTGCCCATGTTCTCAAATATGCCTCTCCAGAATAGACTTGTCATCCGTGAATCACGGTCACTGACAATAGACTGTGGCATACCATGATACTTGAAGACATTGCACATAAACAAATATGCCATCTGATCTGGTTTTATCTTCTTCCTGACAGGAATGAAATGAGCTTGTTTGCTAAACCTGCAAATAATAGTCCATATCCCATCATTTCCTGTCTGTGTCCTTGGAAGATCAAAGATAAAATCCATAGCTATGCTTTCCCATGGTTTATCTGGAATAGGCAATGGCTGTAGAAGCTCTGGTGCTTTTTGCCTGTCAAACTTGACCTTCTGGCAAATCAAACACTGCCGCACAAAAGCATCCACGTCTCTTCTCAAAGTAGGCCAAAAAAATAATGTCTCTACTGCTTTGACTGTTGCATCAATACCACGATGCCCTGCATACGGTGGAGAATGACTCTCTGTCATAACTTTCCGTCTCAATGGCATAGTCACACATAGTCTACCATGCATCAACATGAAACCATCCTTGAGAAGATAATGCTCATGATGTTGTCCATTAACAAGCTGATCAAAGATCCTTGCAAAATCTTCATCATCAGCATATTGTTCCTTCATATCATCAAGCTCATGATGATAAGGAATTGACACAGCTGAAATTTGTGGCTTCCTTGACAAAGCATCAGCCACAACATTCTTTTTGCCTTCCACATGCACAATCTGAAAATGGAACATTGACAAAAAGTTTGCCCAACGCATATGCTTTTCTGACAGCTTAGTCTGAGTTAAGAAATAACGCAATGTCTGATAATCTGTCTGGACAACAAAATCTGCCCCAGTAGGTAGTGTTTCCAACAAGAAAGCGCATGAATCACAGCCAGCAATTCTTTCTCATAGACCTGCATAGTCATTTCTAGCCCTCGCAAGATTCTGCTTTCATAAGCCACTACCCGGCCATCTTGCATTAACACTGCACCAATGCTATTGCCACAGGCATCACACTGGACAACAAATGACTTCCTAAGATCTGGCAGAATGATCACTGGACTAGAAGTCATCTTTTCTTTAAGAAGATTAAAAGCTGAAATCTCTTTCTGTGTCCACTGGAAAGAGACTCCTTTCTTCTGTAAAACATGTAAAGGTGAAGCAATCTCTGCAAAATTGCGAATGAACCTCCTGTAGTAAGAACACAAACCCAAGAAGCTTCTAACATCATGGACAGTCTTCAAATCTGGCCATATTCTAATTGCTTCAACCTTAGCAGGATCCATTCGGACACCATCCTTTGACACTATGTGCCCCAGGAACTGGATTTCTTTCAAGAAGAACTCACTCTTCTTGCCATTGATAAGCAACCTATTACTGCAAAGCTCATCAAAAACTACTTTCAAGTGTTCTCTATGCTCCTGTTCATTCTTTGAAAAGACAATCATGTCATCAAAGAATGTACCAACAAACTGCCTGTATGGATGAAAAATCCTGTCCATCATTCGATTAAACATAGCAGGAGCATTAGTAAGTCCAAATGGCATTACCAAGAACTCATAGAGACCAAACGTGGTCCTAAATGCAGTCTTATGCACATCCTCTCGCTTAATCCTGATCTGATGGTATCCACTCTTCAAATCTATCCTGCTGAAAATTGACACTCCTTCCAAACGGTCAAGGATGTCGTCAATTCTTGGAATGGGGAACCTGTTCTTGATGGTACTCTTGTTCAACGCTCGATAATCTATGCACATGCACGAAGAGCCATCCTTCTTTTGCACTAGGAGCACTGGTGAGCAAAAAGGAGATGAACTTGGCTGAATCAGCCCTTTCTCTAAGAGCTCATTCACCTAGCTCAATATCTCTTTCTGTTAGGCTGCACTAAACCTATACGGAGGTCTATTTGGTAGGCTACTGCCTGGCACCAAATCTATCGCATGATCCTCAGACCTCTCTGGTGGCAACTGTGATGGTAATGAGTCAGAAAAACAATCACTGAACTGAGACAAGAAAGCAAACCTGTCTCTATCTAACATAGAAAAATTTGACTCATAATTATGCTTGATATCACGTGCAAAAATCAACTACGCAAAAAGATGATTCTTTATTACAAATGTAATGGCAGAAGCCGATACAACAGGTACAGACTCTCCTTTAAGCTTCACATCAAGCACATGAGTCTTTCCCCTATGTTCCAAAGTCAGTGTCTTGTTAAAGGTATCCAACACACCATGCTTTCTGAACATCCATGGCATTCCCAACAAGACATCACAGCCTTCAAGTGGCATGATATAAAATTCTTCTGCATCAACATAAGACTCTATATGAAGACGCAGCTTCCCAAGAATGGGTGTCACAGACTCTGAGTGGCCAGGACATGCCAACCTTGCCTCTGCTGTGTAGCCCATCTCATCTGCTCTGATGCCCAAAGTAGAAGCCAACTCTGGTGAGATAAAGTTTGCCTTAGCTCCAGGATCAAAGAAAATAAGTATATGTTGATCCCTAACTTTACCCCAAGCTCTGCAGAGCTCATTAGCATTCGAGTGTGGCTTGTCTCCCAGCATATCTGGCACTAAACCTGTTGAAGGTTTGGGCTTCTTTCCTTTCATGTCCTCTTTAACATCATCAGCTGATCTCTTATTCTTGTTCGGATAGTTAGACGCAATATGACCAGTCTGCTCACAGATAAAGCATTTCCTCTCAGCCATTAAAGCCTTTCTCTCTTCAAGAGACTTGCGCACAAAAGGTTTCTTCTGGTCCTTTGACTGCTGTCCAAAGGACTTGGCTGGTTTCTTCTTGAATTGCCAAGGTTTACCTGTGCTTTGAGAATTCTGATAAACCTGTTTACCAAATGGCTTCTTTGCTGAAAATTTTTCAGATTTGTCCTATTTAATGCTGCCCCCAAAACCACTTGACTGTCCCAACAATAATGCATTTCCTGTGGTAGCATTCTCAATTAACTGAGTCAAAGTGGTGACCTTTGTCTTTGTACAATAATTCCGAAGTTCCTTGGGCAGCCCGCAGCAATATTTCTCTATCTGCTCAATCAATGGCACAACCCTGTAAGAAGTGACTGGAAGTAAAGCCTCCCAAAACTTCTTGTTATAGTCTTCCAGATCGTTGCATTTAGATGCATCCAAATTGTGCCAAGCTGACATAACATCAATCTCAAATTCATTGGTCAACCAAGCAAAAGTAAATACTTGCTTAAAGTAAGTCCAAGTGGCAGGAGCCTGTCCTTGCATCAACAGTGTACTCCACCACTGACTAGCATTGTCCTTAAGAAAAGTGGCAGCTTTCCGAACCTTAGAAGGCTCTGTAAAGTTCCCTCCTACAAATGCGGCATCAAACTACTGTAAGAAAGAGAGAGCCTTAGTCCTATCTTCAAATCCTCGAAAGATGTCAAACTGTACAGCTGCACCACCTTCCTTGTATGGCTTTGGCTTCTCATGAGCCATCAAAGGGTCTGTAGGATAAGCCTGTGACATAGGAACACTAACAGGTGGCATGGGAGTTGCCTGTCCACTGCTACAGGGCTTGTAGACACAATACTTGCTTGCTGGTTTTGATAACCAGCCATACCAAAAGTGCCCTGTGGCATGCCAAATGCCCAAATTGTGACACGGCATACATGTAACAATTTTCCTGTTTAAACCTTTCGGTCTAAAATTCTCCATCCTCGGTTCAAAATTTGACCTCGGCACAAACCAGAGGATTAATCCTCATACAAAAACAAAGATAATGACGCGAACACATTCTGGGGTCCAAAAATAGCAACTCCCTAAATTTTAGGAGTTGCTTCCATTGCATCCCCGCTAGTCTTCTGACCATCTTTGCAGACTATGGCTACATCCAAATCTGTAATGTAGCTCAACTGAAAGTGAATTTCCACTGATGACCCCACATGGACTAATCTCTTGAAGATTTGTCCATCTTCACTTTGAACTAGTCTCTTCCAGGCTGGTTCTTCAACACACTTGTCCATATACACTTTCACAAGTCTCTTCCAGGCTTGTCAATCTACAGTGCCATCAGTCTCTTCCAGACTTGTACTGGACCTTAACGGTCCAGCCTTGACTCACTAGACATTCCTGTCCGTTTCACATACTAGCCATGTAACTTAGGCGTTTAGATTTCAAGAGGGATCCTTCCAAAAAGAAAAACCAAATAAAATATGTAATAAAGAAATCAACAAAAAGATAATCGTTGTCACAGTCTTGTGACAGCTGCCTGCGTTTTTAGTCTTTCTCTCTCCTCACTACTGTCCACATTAGATCCAGCTTCTCACAGCTGCGTTTGTTGGTGTTCGATATCCAAAGGCTGCCTTGTTGCGATTCGGGATCCGTTCGGTGTACGACACACTCTCCAGATCATTACCCCTGCCCTGATCCTTGAGATACAGGAGTTCAAGGTTTAGTATTCATTCACTGCATAGTGTGTTTGCTACATGAGCATCGTATTATTAGTAGTCATATCATTTCATTTATTAACTGCGTTGATTGTCTCTGAGTTACCCTAACCCTAACCCTAACTGTGTTCTTTTATCAGTCTGTGCTTTGTCGTACGGTTTCTGTTTATGTTTCTGTGATAGGGTATTTTCTTTACACCGAGTTCCTAGAGATTGAGGCAGAAGGTCACTCCTTTAGGCACCGTGTCATCGTGACTAGGCAACCAGGGCAGTGTCTGAGCTTCCATGACTTAAGGCATCAGGCAGCAGTTTGCACACGTTTCGCAGCCAAGGCAACTCCGCCGACAGGTGCACATGTGGACGTTGACGGCTTCACACGGGTCCAAAGACAACATAGAGAGAGACAGTAAGGGGGACCACGGCCAGTTTCTCAAACACAGCCTCATCAGCAATCAGGAGGGCAAGCGACACCCCCAGCAGAACACTCTGCAATCCCCCCCCCTTGCCCACCCCACCCACAAGACCGCAATCCCCCACATCCACCACCCGTGCCACAGACTACCTCACCTCAGATCCCACAGTCCCCACACCCACCACGCCCCCACCTCCCATGGATCCCCCACTGACCCTGGCCCACAGCCCCCCTTCCAAGGCCACTAGCCCTCCCCCACACTCGCCACGCACCTCTGACCACCCCACCATCCCTTGATCCTCTTTCCCCCCCACCACCTCCCCTGCTGAGCACCCCCCTTGATCCACACCCGGTACAGGTGATTGTCAGAGTGCAGCGATCCGGAAGCGTAGGACAAAGACTGAGAGAGAGTGAACACAAAGAGAGAGAGAGAGAGAGAGAAAAGGAGATAGTATAAACACAGAAAATCTGCGGTGTAGTATGGTATATAAGAGTGCAGAAATACACAAGGGGGCAGAGGAAATATCTGCGTATGTCTCCGACTTGATGACCTCGATCTCCATTAGCCCGAGCACAGTTTGTCTCAGCCAACAGATCTCAAGATCAAAATCTGAAATGAATGCCTGCTGGAGTGTGCCACAACCCGGCTATAAATAGCCAAAACGAAAAGGCATAAAAATGACCACATCGGCTGCAAAAAAAAAAGCCGACTGTAATAAATTAATGCCTAAATAACTGGCCGACCGCATTGTCTGACTACAGGCCGACGTGGTGCCTGCTGACGTGGCACCCTGCGTTGATCTGCTGTCCATCGTCTGTCTAGGAAATGTGATCTGTTGTCCACCGTCTGTCCAAGAAATGACTGTCTAACTGCCCCTCTCAGATCCTGGACAGGTCAAAAGACTGAGGGATCTAGAATGCTGCCGAAGAAGAGCCTGGGGAAGCGCCTTCATAAACAAATCTGCAAAATTATCCTCCGTCTTGCAATACTCCACATCAATGGTCCCATCCAGAAGCTTCTCCCGACGAATGAAGTGATATTGGATCTCAATGTGCTTCGTCCGGGCATGGAATACAGGATTCCGTACCAAGGCAACACAACTCTCATTGTCGCACTGCAGAAGAATAGGACGAGTCTGGGGGCAGCCAAGCTTTTTCAACAATCTCCGAAGCCACACAGCCTCACATGTGGTGGAAGATGCAGCCCGATACTCCGCCTCAATAGAAGAAAGGGCTACCGTGGGCTCTTGCTACTCCAAGAGATAACCTTGTACCCAAGGTAAAACAGTAGCCTGTAGTAGACCGTCGGAGATCCACATTGCCAGCCCAATCCAAGTCACTCCAACTTGCAAGAACCAGATCTGAAGCATTTGTACTTGCGAGATAAGAAATCCCTAAGTCAGAGGTCCCCCTCAAATACCAAAGAATCCTCAGGGCAACCTGCCAATACACCTGTTCAGGTTCAATCATGAACCCTACCAAAAGACCCACAGCAAAACAAAGATCAACATGTCAGAAGTGGTGCAGCAATGGAAGCGTAAAGAATATGCTGAAATAAATGCTGAAACACAAGACAGAAAATAGAAAGAATGAATGAACACAGTAGACAGATGAGAACTCAGATGTATGCTCGGGAAATAGAATCCATATCGAACACGAGATAGCAGCATACAACGGTGAGTCACTGGCTGCGTGGGCTCCTCAGCACCGGCTCCTCTCTCCCAGAAGGATCTCCACTGATGGCTGAAGTACCACAGACTGTGGAGGAGGAGCCCTATAAATAGCCACAAAAGTGGGGAGCATAAAATGCAGGTCGGCCAGCAATAAATGCTAAAAGTACATCATAAATGGCCACAAAAATGTGCCATAAAATACTGCATAAAATGCCCAGCCTCTGCACACAGACTCACACCATGAGCTGACTAATATCTGCTAACACCCTCTCTCAGATCATGTGTGATCGGATACAATAAAATAGTACAATGATGGAGAATCATAAACTACACAACAAAGAAACACCAGAAGGACCATGGATGTCCAAGCGGTGAGTGGCCAGCCCACCACCAAGATGCCTCGGAGAGTATCTGATGTCAATGTCGATCGTACCAACAACACCTGAAAATAGAGAAGAATCATAGCAGCTCTCTGTGTAATGTCACCTATGTCACTCAGGACATACAAAGCCAATCTGCCAAACATGTTTCTGAACATGTGACCATGGAGTTCCCGCCTTTGGCCAAACCACCAAAGTGTCCCCTCATGTGAGCTCCAGACGAAAGCCTCTCGCTCTCTGTCAAGAAGAAGAGCTCATCATGAACCCAGAAATCAACACCAGTCTCTAGGATTTCATTGCCAGATAGCGTCGATGCGTCAGGGACATCCCTCTCTGGAACCTGTGCACCTGTATCAAAATATAGATGAGGCACTGCAGCCCCACCAACACCCGCTCACACTCCCTCTCTGGCACAAGAGAGTCGTGAGGGATGACCTCATCACCACCACTAGAAAGCAGCCGAGGAAGGGGCCACCAGGCCCTTCCCGCGATCCGAAGAAGAGGATCCCTTCCGCGCCTTGGACTTCTCCTTGGTCGGAGGATCGGAGTCGGGGTCTGATGAAGGAGAGGACTCATCGGTAGAGTCAGCATCCCGCTTCGTCTTCTACTCCTTCTTCCTGGTAGCCGCTAACTTCTTGCAGTCCTTCCGCAAATGTCCCTTCTTGCCACAGTGGTAACACTGGGCCGTCGACTTCTTCTTCCCGTCACCCCTCTCTAAAGCTACATAAGCCTCACCTCCATAATGTGCCGGAAGCCGCCCCTGTAATCTCAAGGATGCCTCATGCTCAAGAAGCAGCGAGGTCATATGTGTAAAACTGACAGGAGTCGATGATGTCTGCGCCCGCAAAGCATTGGCCACTCCATCAAACTCCGGGGGGAGCTTGTAGGAAGTGCACGGAGGAGCCATATGGAGAGGATAAGAAGAGAAGTAGAAGAAAAGAAGGTCGTTTGGAGAGTGAGCACAGCCAAAACGCAACCAAAAACACCAAAAATAGTGAGTTCACATGCAATATAACCCAAAGGCTGACCAAACTAAGCCAAAAGCTGCTGCACAAGTGAAAAAATCAGGTTAAAACTGCCAAAAACAGCAAAAACGGCCTGAATAATCAGAAAAACAGGCAAAAATAATGCTGTAAACAGCAAAACGCAGGCTGCAAACTGAAGAAACAGGGGCTAAAGACTGTTGCCAGCAGTTGGATGAAGGAAACACGGGCAGCAAAGAGTGGAACAGCAGTAAACGCAAATCTGTCCAGAAAAACGCAAAACGCAAATGCTGAAACACTGTCGCCAGCAGCAAATCAGCAGTCGCAAGCAGGAAGGACAGCTGGCTGATCAGCAAGAAGGGTGTAAATCCTGAAATCAGCAAGAAAACACAGCACAAATAGGTTGCAGCCTGAAATCTGATACCATGTCAGAAGTGGTGCAGCAATGGAAGCGTAAAGAATATGCTGAAATAAATGCTGAAACACAAGACAGAAAATAGAAAGAAAGAATGAACACAGTAGACAGATGAGAACTCAGATGTATGCTCGGGAAATAGAATCCATATCGAACACGAGATAGCAGCATACAACGGTGAGTCACTGGCTGCGTGGGCTCCTCAGCACCGGCTCCTCTCTCCCAGAAGGATCTCCACTGATGGCTGAAGTACCACAGACTGTGGAGGAGGAGCCCTATAAATAGCCACAAAAGTGGGGAGCATAAAATGCAGGTCGGCCAGCATTTAATGCTGGTCGGCCAGCAATAAATGCTAAAAGTACATCATAAATGGCCACAAAAATGTGCCATAAAATACTGCATAAAATGCCCAGCCTCTGCACACAGACTCACACCATGAGCTGACTAATATCTGCTAACACAACACGAGTGTTGAGAAGCCAAATCAAGGATAAAATCAACTGACGGTAGCGTGAAGCATCCATCACGGGAGAATCTGAGTGCGAAGTGGCCATCCAATTCGGATCCATAGTAGTAATGGGCCGACAAGTCTCCATCTCAAAAGTCACCAAGAGCTCCTGAATGTACCTCTGCTGAGAGATGAAAATCCCCTCTGAGACTGATAGATCTCGTGACCCAAGAAGAAATGAAGAAGCCCGAAATCCGTCATCTCGAATGCCTGATGTAAAGCTGTCTTGGTCTCTTGGACCTTCTGTGCATAATCCCCTGTTAGAATCAAATCATCAACATATAACACAAACAACATACAACCAACCTCGGAAGTGTGCACATAAAGCTGTGAATCGGCCTTGGAGCGCCGATATTCCAACTTCGACTGAAGAAACGAGTCAATCTTCTCGTTTCATGCACACGGAGCCTAGTTGAGACCATACAAGGCCTTCTTCAACCTATAAACTTTCCCATCCGAGGATCCAAAGCCACGAGGCTGCTCAACATAGATCTCCTCCTGCAAGTCACCATTTAGAAAGGACGACTTCACATCCAACTGATAGATAGGCCATCTCCTATGGCCAGCCAAGGCAAGAACAGCTCAAATAGTCACTATACGAGCAGTGGGGGCAAAAGTATCATGGAAATCAATGCCTGGGCGTTGAGCAAAACCTTTAGCAACAAGGCGAGCCTTGTGCTTGTCCAAAGAACCATCGCTAAGGTGCTTGGTCTTGAAGACCCACTTGACACCAATCACCTTCTTGTGAGAGGGACGAGGCACAAGAGACCAAGTGTCATTCCTCTCAATAGCCTCCAACTCGGCTTCCATGGCCTTTCGCCAATGATCAAACTGCAAAGCCTCCTTCACTGAAGTGGGCTCACGATCGTGCATAACACAGGTCAGCAAACAATAGTTGGAGCAAACAAGCTCCGAAGAATGTGCCTGATTCCTCTGTGACCTCCGCGGTCCATCCTGCGGTTCCCACTCCTCAGGGACCCCCTTGATCCCTGAATCTCAGAGTGTGTCACCGACCCAACGAGGAAGACGACGCTCTCCATCTGCTAAAGACTCAAGAACATCCACCGGCGAAAGCTCCTTGGGGTGGCCAGTGGAAGGGAAGACTCTGAATCAGAAAAAGAATCTCCATCAAGAGGCTCTGGCTCCAAAGGAACTGTCTAGGGATCCCAACTCTCCCCTGGATCTCCAAGGACGGGGTGCTCCTCACCCTCCTCTGTGGTCGGAACTTCCACGAACCACACATCTCAGCTCGCGTAGACATCCCGCTTGACGGAACCAAACAAACGATAACCTTGGGACTGGGAGCTATAGCCAACAAAAACCTGTCGTCGGGAAGCCGCCTCAAACTTATCACACTGGGTTTTCAGAATGTGGACATAAGCGTCACACCCAAAGATCCTGAAATAAGAGACATCAGGCATAGTCCCGAAGTAAGTCTCAAAAAGTGTCATCCTGTCAACGGCCGAAGTGGGAGATCGATTGAGGATGTGAACTACGGTAGCCACTACCTTGGCCCACAGAAACTGAGGTGTCTATCGGTGCTCCATCATGGTGCACGCCATCTCGATCACACTTCGGTTCTTCCGCTCCAAAATGCCATTCTCTTGGGGAGTGTTGGTGTTAGCAAACTCCTGGTGAATGTCCCTATCTGCACAAAAACGATCAAACTCATTAGACATAAATTCACCTCCCTTGTCTGAACACAAGGTCTTCAGTCGCCGGCCAGAACGGTTCTCTTCAAAGAGAAGCCAATCCTTGAAGTAAGAGAAAGCCTCCGACTTCAAAGTCAAGAAATAGGCCCAAGTCATCCTGTTATAGTCATCTACGATCAACATGAAGTACAAGCTCCCTTTCAGGGACTCGATCCTCATCGGGCCACAAAGATCCGTAGATACAAGCTCCATGGGTGAAGTGGACCACCTAGAAGCTTTGTTGGAAATCGTATCTCGATGCAGTTTCCCATGAATGCAAGAGACACATGGCTGATGGCTCACCACTGTGTCCGGCAATCCTCAAACAAACGATCCTCACGACGCCTTCCGAAGGTACTCGTACTTCAGGTGGCCAAACCGAGCATGCCATAACTTGGACTGTGTTTGAGAAGTAAGAAGAAGAAAAGTAAGAGCTGAAGAAGACTTTAATTTGTAGACGCCATTCTCCTCATACCCTGCAGAGAGAACCTTCCTCCATCCACGATCAAGGACTCCAACAGTATCACTATCAAACTCCACCAAGAGGCCAAGAGCACAAATCTTATGGACCGAAAGTAAATGATACCCCAAACCTGGCACATGCAACACCTCAGAAGTGTGGGTACCACCACGTCCATCTAGAATAAGCTGCATCTCACCCCGCGCAGCAATAGACACAGAAGAGTTGTCTCCAATGAGAATCTCCCCACGCGAAGGTCGCAAATGGGCAACACCAACGAGAGAAGGAGTCATGTGCCGGGAGGCACCACTGTCCACAATCCACTCACGAGCCTTGGGAGTTGCCATCGCAGCATCAGAAGTCTTCGGTGTAGAGTCCTCACACTGACTGCTAAGTGTAGAAAAGCAGCTGATGAGGGTGCAACCACCGCTCCAGAATCCTTCGTGTCCTTCTTTTTGGTGTGCTTCTTGTCTTTGTCGGGACAATCCTTCTTTCAATGACCGGTCTTTCCACAAATATAGCAAGTCAATTCCTTCTCCTTGTCCTTCTTGGATTTGTTGTCCTCCTTCTTTTGGTCCTTCCCCTTCTTCTGAGAGACTTGACCAACCAAAGCCTCTGATTTGGAAGCATTCTGTCCCTTCAGCTGTTCCTCCTGGTCCAAGACCATAGGAACCAACTCTTCCCACCGAAGAGTCGACTCCTGCCCTGATGCAATAAGAGCGGAATAAAAGGTACCAAATTGTGGCGGCAACTGGGACAGTAAAGTGATCGTCATGTCTTCGGAGAAAATAGGCTTCCCCGTATTTTGAACCTACATTTGAAGCTGTCGAAGCTTGTTGATGTGTTCCCGAAGCGAAGAAGACTTATTCACGGACAATGTCTGTATCTGCACCTCCAAAGAAACCCTCTTCATCATGGTCATCCGGTTGTACATCTGATCGAGCTCCAAGCATATCTGTTGAGCCACCGTCAAGTGCTCGATCTGAGCTATCGCGGCTGTAGTGCAAGACAGAAACAGAAAAGATCAAATCCTGGCATTTAGTATGTCCCAATGAGACTGGGCCTTGATCAACTCCGCACGAGCATTGGAAGAGAGTTTGGACTCATCCCTCACCGAAGGCCGTTTAATCTCCTCCATCACAGTTCCGGCAAATCATAAGACTCCAAAATGGCCAACACCATCACCCGCCAGATACGGTAATTGTCACCATCAAGCTTTTGATCCGATGTGAGAGCCGGTAGGACAGGCACCTTCCTGTCCATGATCGCCTGGAACTCCAAATCAGTCTTTGTAGACATGTTAACCTGAAATACCTGCACAAACGCAAAAGCAGCCCCCTCTAGCTCTGTAAACGCGGCCTTCTAGGGCTGGTTCCTCCGCTGCGCAAGCCTTCTTCACCCGCCGGAGGTGATAAAAAGGTAAAATGTGCAATGGAGGGCCTCAAACGCAGCCTTCCTCCCCTTCAAACAGCAATAACCTACAGTAAATTCACCGATTAGACTCCTTTCCCGCACGCCCACGCTCACTTCAGCCTTGATCCGATGCGCAGCCCTCCCGCTCACCCTCAAATCCTGGAAACGCAGCCTTGTGTTGTGCTGAAATCTCCTCTTCAGATAGGTTCAGCCCTCAGTCAGACCATCTTCACCGCTCTAATACCAAGTCAGAGTGCAGCAATGAGGAAGAGTAGGACAAAGACTGATAGAGAGTGGACACATAGAGAGAGAGAGAGAGAGAGAAAAGGAGACTGTAAATGCAGAAAATCTGCGGTGTAGTATGTTGTATAAGAGTGCAGAAATACACAAGGGGGCAGAGGAAATATATGCGTATGTCTCCGACTTGATGATCTCGATCTCCGTCAGCCCGAGCACAATCTGTCTCAGCCAACAGATCTCAAGATCAGAATCTCAAATGAATGACTGCTGGAGTGTGCCACAACCCGACTATAAATAGCCAAAAAGAAAAGGCATAAAAATGACCATGTCTGCTGTAATAACCGACTGTAATAAAATAATGCCCAAATAACTGGCCAACTCCACTGTCGGCTGACGTGGCGCTTACTGACGAGGCACCCTGCGTTGATCTACTGTCCACCGTCTGTCCAGGAAATATGATCTGTTGTCCACCGTCTATCCAAGAAATGATTGTCTAACAGCAGTAGATTACAGTGAATGTTGAAAGGTTCAAGAGGTACTTCACGGTCAATCACAAGGGTTTGAGAGAGAAGAATGTATGGGGATTCAAGAGCTTAGACTCCAAAGATGGTAGAGATAAGAGAAGGGTTGAAGGTTTCAAGCCAAGTTCTTAAAAATGTTAATAGAGCTTCCAACTGCATGTTCTTAGCAAAGATCACAAGAAGTTCTAACTCAAATCAAGCTTGTTTTCTTGACTATAAGAGCAATCACAAATTATAAAATTAAGTACAATGTGCTGTCATGTATCATAAACAACTCTGCATCCCATCATTCATACATGATGCCATAGCATGAATCAACTTTACATGATTACATTCAATGTAGACTATTAAGGACAAAAGCTTATGAGTCAATTACAAGGCTTGTAGGGCAAAGAGACTTGCTTCAAGAGAGCTTCAAATTGAGTCCCTGATAAGGATAAGTTATCACAGTCAAGAAATAAGAGAAAAAACTCCTCTTAATTCAACTCAAAGCATCTATGAATGATCTACAAACATTGCCCTGCCATAGGGGCACATAATACTTGCATATTTTGACAATATGTCTTCTGTAGAGTAAAAAATGAATTAAAAGAATGGCTGAAGATATCAGTCCCAAATCAGCCCAAATATCTTCCGGAATTCACCTCTGATGATAGCATAAACTTCCCCTAACATGGTGTCGGTGCACTTGGTGTCGAAAGTCTACCATGGGGGTAAGAGACAATAGGGTGATGGGAGATTCAAGGAGAGGAGTAGACGGAAGAGAAGGGATTCGAAGAAATAGAAGACGTGGAAGAATACTCACAGAAAAAAGTAGAAAATGCAGAAGAACACTAACAGAGATGAAGCCCGTCAGTTTATTTCTGCATTATAAGAAGATAAAACTCTTGTAGACAAAAACGTATATAAAATAATACCTTCCTCTATGCTGCTCAGATCGCCAATCTAATGCTTCCATTGGCTCCGAAAGGGGGATTAAAATACCAGCACACCTGACAAAATTCTACCAAATCACTCCCTCTTCATCTCCCACTTCAGAGTGTTGTTCACTGTCTAAAAACAGAAATCGCGCATCGCGCGATTTCGCTAATCTTTCTTTTTACATAAAATCCTCTCAAAGTAGCTGAAATCTACATGCTTTCTTTTACATGGTATCCTAATCTAGAATTTGTCTACAGTTTTATGGATTTTTACAAGAGATAATATCTAAAACATCAAAAATTGGCTAAAACTTGTCCAAAAATCTAATATTTTTGAAACATGGACACTAACACTAATGCCTAAAGTGGCATTGGCTCTCTAGATCTATAAGGAAGCCACACTCTAGAGTTTTTCACACGATGTGTGTGTAGCGGCACGACATCCACCCCTTCCTAACCTGCACATCCTCTGGCATGTGCCAAAGTCTTACGGATCTACAGTGTCAAAAGAAGTATCTTCTGCCATGTCAATGTCTTCATCTTCTGCCTCTTCTTCTTCCTCTATGTCTTCATGCTCTTGAATTATATCCAAGTCTTCTAACTCATATGTTGAACTTTCTCTTCGTTTGAAGAGCTTGATTCTTTTTCCAGCTACGGGTATCTTCATGCTTGTCCCATCCAATTCAGCCAATGAATATGTGGCATTGTCATGAACGACCTTTACCACATACGAGCCAAACCAACGCTTTACTATCTTCCTAGAAGCACTGTATTGATTATCTAGGCTGTTGTCATAGACAAACACCCACTCATTTTCTTGGATAGCTCTCAGCCGAAGTCGATATTGCCTATCAACTCTTCATCAATCCAAGTCTCTTTCTTCTTCATTGTGCTCAAATATTGATTGATCTTCAGCCAATCTTCTTCATAATCTTCTTTAAGGAAATGAACTAGAACTTGAGCAATGCAATGAGCATGTTGGCTTCTAGTTGACCACCCTTCTTCCATAGTTAAATCTTTCATCTTTGTTGCTGTATGCTGATTCACAGCAGTACCTTTTCATGTTCTTATTGTACTTAATGCTATACCATTAAAAAGATCAGCTTCACCTGCAAGATTCAGCTTTGCGTTGTATATGCAGCAACTGAAAATGTACTTTCAGCAGCCATGGAATGAAATTCAGCAAGTATAGATTCTTCAACTTCATCTTCTTCCATCAGCTCTTCTTACACGTGACAACATGTCAGCAACTGGATTCGCCTATCCTGCAATATGCTTTAATTCGGGGTTGAGAGATTTAATATATGCAATCCATCCTAGCATAGCAATGTCGGGTGTAGAGCAGTTGGCAATCATGCCTAAGAGTGGAAGACAATCAGTTTCTACCACTACGGAAGCACTTATAAAGTATTCACGATCACACTTTAATGCTATTACAACTTCCCACAATTCCCTTTTTACTTGTGCATACCTTCTTTGACGTTCATTGAGAACCTTTGCTTCACAACGAATTGCATATCTCTTACCTTCAAGGTCTTCTTGGCCAACAGCCCATCCTATCCCAATAGGACTTGTATCCACAGTAAGGATAATGGGTTGACCATTTGAATAATCAGACCTTTTGAGAGTGGGAGCCAAAATTAACTTCTTCTTTAGTTTGCGTACAGTGAGAGTATGCTCTTTCCCCCAAGAGCATCTTTGGCCTTTTCTTAATAATTGATAGAGATTTTCGGCTACATGAGCAAAATGTGGTATCCATACGAGATAGAATACACATACGCCAAGAAATCTTCTCACCTCTTAAATATTTGTGCATTTTTATTGCATTCTGCTGATGGCATCTATCTTGATTGGTGAATATTTACGTCCATAGGGGCCACACACATGTTCGACCACTAAGACTTCTACTCCAAAAATTGACTTGGCTCCAAAAAAGGTAAGATGTATCTCTTCTAGCCTTGTCAAAATCCTATCACAATCATGAATATAGTTAACTACAAATGTCTTGCAATCATCTTCATCAAGCTCCTCATTCTTTTCATTGACTTCACATCCCTTGATAGGTACATCATCAAGAAATGGAAGAGAAAGTTGTGGAATAAAGTCCCTTAAGACTTTGTGCATGGCATTCATCATATGGGCTACAAAGTTTATTGCACCTTGTGGTAGAGTGCACATGCAGACCAATCCAAGAGGTGTCTTCATTGTGGTAATGTCTCGGCTTTCTAATGAAAGCTGAAATTTGTCATATCTTGAATATAGGTCGGCCATAGAATAAATTGCTCTACTTGCAAAAGCTTCAATAAACTCATCAACAATTGAACCCAAACCAACATTTCAGATTGTGACACGATTAACAGGCTGTAGATCTTGAATGAATCGTAAGGATCCATTTTTCCTAGGCACGGTAAACCATGATTTGAGTAAGATGCTGAAGAAGGTTCTCAAAGTTCCAATAATTTGGGCAAATGTTGTAACGCGTCCACCTGTCCACTTGTAGGACACGTCTTAGCAGCCCATCGGGAAGAGAGTCCAGAAAGCACCGCCCACACTCCCACGGAATGTCACGGGGTTTGCGATCTAGGTTTTCCTGAGTCTGCCACGAAGCGGAAGCATTCCGGCTGTTCCCACTGAGGACCAACCTGAATCAGGGTTTCCCTAATGGTCAAGTTCCTAGGAGGTAACTAGCGTCGAACCCCAGACGAGAACTACTTTATGCAGAAACATCAAGGTCGAAGCAGATTTATACTGCACTTGCTTCAAGGAGAATGGGAAACGAGAGGGATGCGAAGCTCGACCTCTCTGCCCTTAAGGCATAGTCCCATTCCATTCCCCTAAAACAGTATAAATCGGGACTCTAGCTTTCTAGATTCCAGATCATCGTTACCTTGCTGTCAAATCCTTTGAGAAAAGTTCCCGGCCAACCGAGACCACCCTTCCGTAGGATGGACCCATGGTCACATCCACCGCACTTTCCTCAGGTTGCTTTAGTTATCTAATTACCTACCACATTTAGTTTGACAAGCAAAAACAGCTTCCTTAATTAGCCAATTATTCACTGGTTCCTTCACGTAACTTAAGCACTGACATAGAAAAACAATGTCAAGCAAGTTCTTTTTCAATATTTGATCTTTATTTATCAGCCTTTGGAATACATCATATAATCCAACCCGAAGGCTATTCCAGCAATCCTCAGGGATTGTTATTCCAAGTTCCGCCCGTTGACTAGTATGCGGGCCTCGAGATCCCATCTCGAGTCACGTCAACCTCTTGTGCAGGATCCGGAGGCAAGGGATTTATGGCCAGAGCCCCCCTGGCACCCAAGCGTCCTCCTGCTCCAAGTAGCACCACAGAGAGACCTCTCGCGGCGGGTTCGGTCCACGTACCCGGCGCGGCTAACAACCCCCTTGGATAGGGTCAGGCAGACAGTCGGGGGTAACTGATACTGCCTCTCCCTCCACGCTTTCAACGTGAAGCATTAGTTATATTTCCAGCATTAGTTCCTTGAGCAAAGAAGTACAAACAGTGCTCCTAAGTGTACAAACACGAACATTCCAGTGGTCGTTTATACGGCCAACTACTAAGGTGTGAATCCTTCTTTCCGAATACATCCAGTATTCGATCCGGGATCAATCGCGACTTGGCAAGATCCCAAGGGTTTCGTAAGCTAAGTTGCTTGTTTACCCTTTGTCAATACCTTAGGTTTCCTCATATTAAGGTCAATAATTCCTGGGCAACCTCGTTGCCCTAACTTGATTGATCAATTGCTTGCTAGGCAATTCATAATTACCCTAACTTGGCAAATCAGCCTCAAAGAAGGATGATGTAGCAGGATGACTACTCATCCTCTTGCAAATTAGACTTGTACAATCTTGTCCTAAGGAGTGGCAATACTACTTTGTGATTTAGACACAAAACCATGCGACGTTGCAACTTGTTGCACGAGACAAGTGTCGCACCTAATTTATGGGATTATTTCTCCCATCACACGGTATTCCTTGGTCAAGAATACCTTTGGTCAAGATGTAGGGTTTGGGAGTCCTCTTGACCCAATCCAACCCTAACCCTACTAGGCCGATAACGCTTTGGCCCTAGGGTTCCTAAATTCATACGGAAGTCTAGTATTTGGTCAATTGATCCTTAGGGTGAGAACCCTAGATCATTCTTGCATGGGTGTTTAGATAACCCTAACATTCCGTGAATGTGGGTAGGACCTTTGAGATCGGAAATATTAGGTCGGCAACCCAAGTGCGATACTAGGCAGAATTTTAACGTAACTTGATCCTACCTAGCACTTTGAGGTGAATGTCATATGCAATCTAATCGTACCTTTATGATTTCCATGTAAAACTATTCATCTATATGCGGATTACTTATTTAATCCAACCAACCCGCGAGTAAAAATAATCTTCATATTAAAGATGCAAATACTTTCTTCGAATTAGCAAGTACTTTCCTCCTAAAATATGTAAGTAACTGCAAGAGAAATGGGATGCATCATTCCATGGGAGTATGCAAATTCAAGATCGTAGACCTTTTTGTAACTAAAGGATCTTTAGTGATCTTTTATTTTCCTTGCATTATATGACGTTGATTTACATTCAAAATTATGCTTATAAACCCTACGTTTAATGCATTGATTTCAAGATTTAATATGAAGATGCATCCTTTCCTAAATACAAACTTCGATAAAAGAACTCCATGCATGAGCGAATACCAAGAGTCCATCATTGATTTAATCCTTCCTTTTATCACTTAACCCGACCCAAAATGCAACCATCTTCGCATGCAATTTTCCATGCATCGCGACTATTTGGATATCATTCAATGGGCGTCCAAGATTTATCTTATACACAAATCACAATTAGGAAATTACTACTAAGTGCATTATGTACTATATGTGTTGTTCTTTTCGCGCGGTAACAAGGATGTCTTTAGACAAATCCACCTTTTAACTTATGCAATATGCGTTCAAGAATGCAACTACCATGACCATGCAAGTACTCGTCATGCAACTTACTTAGTAATTCGATGCGAGTATATAAATTTTCCAATGTATTCAAACTTACCTACGTGAATTAAAGACATGCTTAAATGCATCCTTTTCATGCAGGAAATTTATCGGAACCTGGGCATTAGGAATCGGGGCGTTGTCCACTCGCGTACTCCGGGTGGAAGCTCCCGCGTGTGCGCCTCGTGACTTTTGCTTAGGAGCCATCGAGGACGTAGATCTCGACTCAGCAAACTCTCCTTGCCTTTTTTTTTCGACTTCCGAACTCCCTTCTGCCCGCGAACTTACTTTCCTTCGCAGGAATCGGCCCTTGCAAACTCGGTTTTAAAAACCCGAGGAAAGCACGTGTGAATAGGGGCTATGGAAAGCTTTAATAGAAGCTTCCAAGCTTCTGGAGTACCAGAGATGACGTGGAGAGAGAATGATTGGAAGGATGATGAGGAGGAAAGTAAAGATGACGACGACGATGTTGATGATGATGATGATGATGGTTTGGAAGGCGATGGTGGCAGCAGCGTGACGGCAGCATAGCGGTCATGGCGATGGCGTGGCGGCGTGGCGGCGGCCTGGTTCCACAAGCGGAGGCAGCAGCCTATCCTCTCTCCTCCTCCCCTCAAGCTTAGGAGGGGAGGGTTCTTATGGGGGGGGTAGCCACCAAGTGGCGGGCTGCATGCCTCCTCCCCATGGCCCTCCTCACTCAACTCCCACACATACTCCCTCTCCCCGCCATGCAACGGCTAAAGGAGAAGGGGATATTAAAAAAATTTGTCAAAAATTTATCCATTATCCCTTTTCCCCCCTTGAAGGGGTGTTCCCGCGTAGGCCTACAGTGGCTCGCGGTTTTCAAGCCACGGCTTTCTACACACGATGCGGGGTGGAGTTTGCTAGTGCACGCGGAGGGAGTACTTAGTCCAAAATTTTATTATTGCGGGACATTACTTTGAGCCGCATTTTGCGCGAGATTTTGGGTCTTGAATATTTCGTAGCAGAAATATTACAAATGCGCCCTTGGAACGGGAATGGGATTGAGGTTCCAAGGCACATGTGGAACCATAAAAACGACCATAGAAGCCACAATATTTGGATCCACACACTCTATTTCACTTGGCTGAAATGCAAAAGCTTTTCCATGTTTCATTAGCATTTGCATAAAAGAGTGTTTTCAAGCCAGCGAAAGGAAAGAATTTTCACCTATTTTGAGCTCTTTTATACTTTCAGATGTGAACTTGTGACCAATGTTGGAAGGATCACGAAGACTTGGCTAATTCGCTGCCCTATCAACTAGCCCTTCACTTTCAAGAGACAGTGGGACTGCCACAGGCTTGGCTTTCTTATCCACCATCTTGTATTTTGTCTCCACTTGCGCTTCAGCCTTGTTGAGTACACCAATGCCTTCCTGCTCAACAAATTCTTGAATTGTTTGATAAAAATCCAATGTACATACTTCTATGGACTGATTTTCAGCCTGATTTTCTGTATGAGCAGCTGCATATATTTCGGCCAATGTGTTAGTAGTAATCAGTCCAAAAAAAATGCCCGAAATATCTTCATTTTCAGCCATCATGTCATAAGTTTTCAACACCCTTTTTACATGGCATAAATATTTTCTTTCAGCTTTAGTCATGGCTGGAAGAGACTTATAACAACCTATACTATTGGCTGTACATACATACAGATTTACTAGAGACAATTTCTGTAGCATAAGGAGGTTCAATCTTTTCACATGACGCACTGCCATAGCCTCCTTTTACAGCAATGCAGCCCGAAAACCCTTGAATTCTCAAGCATTAGGAGGCATAGGATAATCACGCAATCGATCTCTATTTCGATGATGGTTAACACACACAGTAAGAAATTGGACAGCTTGTTCATTATCCTAGCTTCGGATTCAAGTATAGGAAGAACCATCATCAAGAGCTTTTGTTTCCAAGCGGGCTTCAGAAATGTAAGGTTGCCCAAGAACGATAGGGTAACTACAAGTGTCTTGAACAAAAAAGTGAAATTTGTATTTTATATCTCCAATAGTTACCTACACATTAGGACATACAGTATATAACTCTCCAGAAGAGTTATTTGCAGCTCTCATTCGCCAACCCGGATCAACATCTATGGGCCATTCGCCGGTTTCATAGAGACTCCTTGTCATGACGTTTATCTCAGAACCATGGTCTAAGAGTGCAATACATGGTGTGTTTGCAGCTCTCATTCGCCAACCTGGATCAACATCTATGGGCCATCCGCTACTTTCATACACTCATTGCCATGACGTTTATCTCACAACCATGGTCTAAGAGTGCAATACATGGTGTTTCTTTTTCTCCAATTTTGACGACTGTCTCCGTTGTTGCTCTTGCCCAATGTGTACGGGAGTAGTGACTGCTTAGAATGAATCGGACTTCTTCCTCATCATGCATGTGCTATCGACGACCTTCTTTTTGAGAGGTGGACTGCCCAAGTGGTTTGGACCAGCCGACCATTACATTTTCAGCCTTCACTTCTTTAATTTTTGCATCAATATTTTCTTTATCTTCCGCTTCAATTGCAGCAATTAACTCTTTAACTGCTTCGAGCTGAATTCCTTGTGCAGTCAGTTTCTCTTCATCTTGCACAAAGACTCAAAGAGCTTGCAAAAAAGCATGCATTGTTTCTTCAGCATCATCACCAACATATTGTCTTTTCTTTTGATTACATTAGTAATTACATCATGAAATTCATGTTTGGCAATTCCGAGAATTTCACCTAAGGTGAACTCAATTTTACTTCCCAGAATTCATTCTTCTAGAACTCATTTAAGATCGGTTGCAGATTCTATATCAGACTGCAATTTATAGCCTAGTTGCTTGTCTTTCTTCTTTCCTTCGGTCTTCTTTGTTTGTGGTGCATCTTCCATCTCTTGATCTGGGTTATATTTTCAACAAGCTTTGGTTGTTCAGGTATTCTTCTAGTTACCCATTTCGGAGGGCCAAAAGAAAAAAGCCGGGTTCATCTTCTCTTCTTCTCTTTTCTTCAATCAAGACTTCTTTATTATTGACGTCAGCCAAATGTGCAAAGGTAGAAAAAGAATCTACCGGTTCTTTTCAACCAGTTCTTTATAGCTAAATCTTCTAATCTTTTCTTCATTCCACCATCGCCAAAATTTGGCTCCAGTGGAAGACCAGTTTCAGTGCATGAATTTTTCCTTCTTTCCAAAAGATGAGCTTTTGTGCTTCAGCCTCACGGAAGGTAGAACGCTCCCTCTTGTCATGTTGGCTATCACACCAAATACAGCGCCTCTTATAGCCTTCTCTCATGGGTCTTTGAGTTAATGATCGTCCTCGTTCTTCAACTTCACCATCAAGCTTTTGATACGTTGGAAGAGTCAGTAGGACAAGCACCTTCCTGTCCATGATCGCCTGGAACTCCAAATCAGTCTCTGTAGACATGTTAACCTGCAATACCTGCACAAACGCAAAAGCAACCCCCTCTGACTGTGAAAATGCAGCCTTCTAGGACTGATTCCTCCACTGCCCAAACCTTCTTCGCCCGTCGGAGGCGATGAAAAGGTAAAATCTGCAATGGAAGGCCTTAAACGCAGCCTTCCTTCCCTTCGAACAGCAATAACCTACAGCAAATTCACCGATTAGACTCCTTTCCCACATGCCCACACTCGCTTCAGCCTTGATCTGATGCGTAGTCCTCCCGCTCGCCCTCGAAACCTGGAAACGCAGCCTTGTGTCGTGATGAAATCTCCTCTTCAAATAGGCTCAACCCTCAGTCAATCCATCTTCACGACTCTGATACCATGTCAGAGTGCAACGATGCGGAAGCGTAGGACAAAGATTGAGAGAGAGTGAACACAGAGAGAAGAGAGAGAGGGAAAAGGAGACAGTGTAAACGCAGAAAATCTACAGTGTAGTATGCTGTATAAGAGTGCAGAAATACACAAGGGGGCTGAGGAAATATCTACGTATGTCTCCGACTTGATGACCTCGATCTCCGTTAGCCCGAGCACTTTCAACATTGCTGTTTGTATTTTGGCCTCTTTGCCATCCACCACGACCTCTTTGGCTCCCCCTGCCTCTAAAGTTACCACGTCCTCCTCCATAGGACTGGTTTTCTTGAGTTTGCTGCATATTCTGATTTCTACCACGGCCTCCAAATCGGCCTCCTCTACCTCTGCCTCTACCTCTTCCAGCATTTGAGTAGAAGACAGTTTCTTTTGAAGTTCCTCCTGAAGAAGATGCACCACCAGGAAGCGATTAGAATATGTGCGTAGATCGAGGTGTATGCAGCAGTCGAAAGAGAGCAGTGAGTGAGAGTGAAGAGTCGAGAGATAGGTGTGTACCAGTGTAGTATACAAAGAATAAAAGAATGTATTTATACTTAGGGTATGGTACACTTACACCCGCAAGGGTGTGTTCACATGTGTAAAGTAATATACACTTGGGAGAGCGTAAGGGAATTTACACCCAACAACCTCCCCCTTAAAGGTCGTAAGTGAACCTTTAACTAACTCCCACTAGTCAAATGCAATGTCATGTTGAGCCTTTGCAAGACTTTGAGTGAGAACATCTGCAAGGTTATCTTGTGATTTGATTATCATCCAAAACCTATCTGATAAAATGATACCGCACATCAATATGTTTGGTACGTGCATGAAACACGGCATTCTTAGCCAAGCATATAGCACTCTGGCTATCACATACAAGTATAGGTGTTTTGGTGGGCAGCCCAAAATCCTTGACTAGACCAAGCCAAACACCTTCTGTCGAAGCTTCAATGGCTGAAACATATTCAGCCTCGGCAATAGAAAGTGCTACTATCTTTTGCAATCTAGAGCACCAAGAAACTGCCCCACCAGTCGAGGTAAATATGTACCCGCTAGTAGACTTGCAAGTATCCAAGTCACCTACCATGTCTGCATCACAATACCCCTACATCTTTGTGTACCCTTAGGGTATCGTAAGATGCATTTCACTACTTTCCAATGTGCTTTGCCATGATTTGACAAAAACCTAATCACAACTCCCACTGCATGAGCAATGTCAAGTCTAGTGGCAACCATAGCATACATGAGTGAACCACAAGCTGAAGCATAAGAAACACCCTTCGTAGAGCTGCTAACACGTCCATGGAAGTAGTAGCTCTCCCTTAAGCCTGAATTGAGTCGCCCTTGCTTTGAGATGAAGCTCCTCCTCTGACATAAAATCTAGGCATCGGTTAACTAAGATCACACCCACAAAAGCTTTCTACATTGAAATTTGCCACGACATAAATTGGTTAATCACATCTTCTTGATGATGCCTATGAACTTATGGTTTCATTACATCCAGATCCCATCTTCATTGGATCAAAGTGCCACTTTAATCACATAAAGGTGCCACTTCAAAGCGACACACGAGTACATGCAAGTGCTCTCTTATGACTAGATTTTGGCATTATGAGCTTATAGTTTAAGTCTTAGAGGCTAGGCCCCAGCTACTCTTATGATGCATCTGTTTCATATTACTTCAGACTCCATGCAATCCTTCAATATACCATGAGAAGAGACTCCCACCATCTCAGTGAGAAGAGGATATTAGCCACGACGCTCAAATTTCCAGTTTTACTATCATCAAACAACTCCTGAAAGCTGTGAGAATTGATGAACATATGATCATACGATTTCGTTGTCCTTCCATCCCACCCAAGAGGTGACCCCAAACGTTTGGTTCAATTACAGATCTTAATAAAAGTTACCACCTGAAACATTGGTCCTTTTGAAGATCGAATATGTTCCACCTACTGTCACAGCCTCAGCTAAACTCTGGAATTTTTCCCACCATGGTATACAAAGTCACCTCTTTCGAGAAACTTCAGAAACTAAAAACATTTCACTATTTTCCATGCTTTTGCTTCATACATCTGTTTAAGAAACCAATAAGAAATCCTAGTCACTAAACTTTTGTTGAGAAGCCAAGCTCAATAGATGTGGTCTGTCGACATTCGTGACATGCCAGGCTAATTGTTTGTGCTTATGTTATTGGCACAATTGTTGATGTCACTGGCACCATTGTTAGTCGTTACACTGAGATACTAGAAATTACACTGACACTACAGTTAGCATGCTCATAGCATCAGCCCATGTATGATCACACTTAGTGTTCTCTACTGCTGTGCTTGTGGTGCACAAAATCAAGGTTTCTAGAAGCAAATCAATGGTTGCATGAGAGAGTATTCTCCATACTTTTTAAGTTCATGTAACTACAATGAAATGATTGCATTTCTAGTTGTCAGAGTATCCATGGGAATATTTAGAGCAACTTGTGGAAGTACAGAATTTTCTTGTACTGGTCCAAACTCTTTTATTTTTTCCTTGATGAGGCTGGATAACTCCTTGCAGCTAGCTATTATGAGGCTTGAAAAAAGGTGCCACCAAGCATGGCAGTCCAAGATTACAAAACTTCATTACAGCCTCCTTCCTGCCAACCATCCCTTTGAGTTCCATCCCCCCTTCTATCCTCAGCAGTGTTTGTGGTCATGGTCATCTCTTGGAACCTCAATGTGCTTTGTGCAAGCATGAAACACAAGGTTGTGGTTCTTGGACAGAGCTAGAGCAGTCAAATTTTCTGGGCACAGCTGAGTGGGTCCTCTCTGTGGAAAGCCAATCTCTGCCAACAGCCAGCAGAGCCCAAACTGCCTCCCATCCAGTAGAACAGAGAGCATAGTACCTTGCCTTCATAGAAGATAATACCATGATTGGTTGCTTCTTACTGCTCCCTAAGATAGCTCCTGATCCAAGGGAGAAAGCAAAACCTATACTAGAGCGTCAAGACCCTACATCACCTGCCCAATCTATGTCACTCCATCCAACAAGAGTGGCCCCCTGTACAAAAATATAATCCTATAGGATCTCATCCCTCGTAAATAGCACAGCATGCACAAAGCACCTCTCCAATGAGCTAGTGTAGGATTCTTCATAAAAGAAGACAACAATGCCACCATAGAAGAAATGTTCATCCTAATTTAGAGTAAAACTCGCAACCATGGTTGACTCAAAACACTTCGAACTTTGACACTAGTTTGCTTTTCAACAAAAGCCTTCTGGTCACAAAAGTTCGAATACGCCTTGCTTTTGTATACCAAAAACTAGGGCCATGTTGAGGTAAAAATGCATTAGCTTCACTTAAACACCCAAAACATGCTTAATCAAGGAAGAAACCTTGTTTATTTAAAAAGAAATGTGTTCCTAGAGAGTGTTTGTATCCCATAAACACAAACCCACTTGGGAGGGCCCAAACTTTCTATAAATAGGTATGCTGCCCTCCATTCAACCTTAATCTCGTTTTTGCATATTTCAAACATTTCAGCTTCTAGCCCACACCTCGAATGTGGAGGACATCCCGGTCCAAGCTGGCCATTGCTGTCTACGATAATTTGGCACCTGTTTCCAACCTACCACACACTATTCGAAGCTAATTTCCACATGCTAACTATTGCTGCTGGTTTTTCCTGCATTTTAGTCTTTCTCTCTCCTGCAACCTTCATTTGCTGTTTTGTCTCTCCTACAGCCAGTGTTTTTAGTCTTTCTCTTTCCTCACCTGCGTTTTTAGTATATCTCTCTCCTGCATTGCCATCTACATCAAATTCGGCCTTCCTTGGCTGCATTTGCTGGTATTCAACATCCGGAGACTACCTTGTTGGGATTTGGGATCCGTTCGGAGTACGACACACTCTCTAGCTCATTACCCCTGCCCTAATCCTTGATACAGGAGTTCGAGGCACAGTATTCATTCACTACATAGCATTGTATATTCAATAGTCATATCACTTCATTCATTCTCTGTATTCATTGTCTTTGAGTTACCCTAACCCTAACTGCGTTCTTATATCAGTCTGTACTTTGTCGTACAACGTTATGTGTTTCTGTGTTAGGGTATTTCTTCACATGGTCATTGGACTGCTTATCTGAGTGTGTTAAGATATTTAAGGTATACCTATAATTTTGAACTAACTTATGGTCATGGTTTATATTTGCATGGGTACACTAATTTTGACTGGGCGGGAGATCCCGATACCCGGCATTCTTGTAGAGGCTATCTCTACATCTTGGGTACAGCACCCATCTCTTGGGCCAATTGCCAATTTTAAGGAGGAGATGTCAGCGACTTCCACGGTCGAGGTAGAGTATCGAGCCCTCTTCAATTCAGTTCCCTTGCGAGTTGCCTACAATTGTTTACTACGACAACCAGAGTGTCATTGCCCTTGCGGGCAATCTTATCATCTCCCCTCGGACATGGCACATGGTGATTTACTACCATTTCACCAAAGAGCAAGTTGAGCTAGGCACCATCTGCTTAGAGTTTGTGCCGTCAAGTAACAACTTTGCAGATATTTTGACCAAGGAAGTCAACCAGCTCGTTCTACAATATCTACTACTGCAAATCGGCTTGGGCATACCCTCCTCTACTTCTTTGGATTAACAGGGAGAGGGTGTTTCCCTCTTACTTCTCCTTCCAATTTGAGAGGGAGTGGTTGCCTTCTGTTGATACTGACAATGATGATGTTTATAACGTTTTACTTTCAGACATTCAATTATTATGTATTATCTATTATGGACATTTGTAACTTCATCCGCACTATCAAGATGACATGATTGTAAGAGGACGCTTAGGCAAGTGAACCATTCCCCTGCAGGCACTGTCGAAGTGACAACATTGAATCGCATTCTGCATAAGCATGAATATTTGCATTCCCCTTTGCATTTCCCCATGCATCAGCATTCTGTTCATGTAAATATGCATTTGTGCACATTTATCCATTTTCGGTCACCCTTGGAGTGGTCGACTCTAGATCCACCATAATTGTGGCACTGCACATGGCACAAGCACTCTTTCCCTATGCTTGGATGCTAGCTTTACTTGTCATGCTTGCTTTCCTATCTTGCCTATCTCTCCACATACTCTTCATATGATTGGCACACACACACACACACACTTAGGAACACTTATCCTAGTAGTGTGTGGGATTGTTTTGCTTATTGTATGAAGGTAATGGGACTATCCATCCTTATATTCTCGTACTTTGGGGCACAGTAACTCAATAGGACAAACACTGATTTGAAACCTTCACTTAATGCTAAATCTTTTTAACAAATCACACCAACAACCTTCAAAAAAACCCAAATTTTAAAAAATAAATCAAAAAGTCCATTTATAATTCCATCTGCCTTTGCAGGACTTATTAGGCCCCTGGGCAGCTGACACGCACCCTTGGTCCAATGCCTTGGCCTCTCTAGGGTGATCACTTGGGCTCCCTTAGTAAGATAACCATGGCCTTTGTAGTCTTGATAGATCAATGGGCAACCGACGTGCACCCTTTACTCATATATATATATATATATATATATATATGTATGTATGTATGTATGTATGTATGTATGTATGTATGTATGTATGTATATATATATATATATATACATATATATATATATACATGTATACATGTATATATATATATATATACATGTATAGATGCATATGTATGTATATATACATATACATGTATAGATGTATATGTATGTATATATACATATATATATATGTATATATATATATATGTATGTATATATATATATATATATGTATATATATATATATATATGTATACATATACATATACATACATACATATATATTTCTCATGGCTCAATTTCGGGCCTGAGAGGGGGTGTTTAGCTAAAAACGCATTATCCTGACTTAAACAACCCCAAAACACAATTAATGAAGAAAACCTCTTATTTTAAAAAGAAACATGATCCTATAGTGTTATTGTGTCCCACATGCAAAACCTTAATTTGGATACTCCAAACTTTCTATAAATATGTATGCAGTCCACCACTCTCTCTCAATCTCATTTTGCAAGTTTCAAGAGTCATAACTCTGCTACCCACACCCTGTTTGTGGAGGACATCATGGTCAGAGCTTCCACCAGCCACTTGCTATCATCTAACACATATTTCCAACTTTCTTCGCACATCTGTTGTTGTTGCTAGGTCCCAAGAGCTGTCACCTACAGTTAGGTGATGTTGCCTACAATTGAATGTTGATTGCCACCCACCACTGACAACTATCACCATCGTCTTCTCTCTCCTCTGAATGCTGCGTTTTGGTTTTCTGGTTGTTGCCTTGACATTCTCTTACCACTATCTATCGCGTTTGCACCTAACAGCTATTGTGCAAATTTTCTCTCCTCAAGTATCTGTGATTTTAGTATTTCTTTCTCCTACGCTGCCATATGCATCAGACCTTGCCTTGCTTGGCTACACTTGCTAGTGTTCGACACTCGGAGGCTGCCTTTGGTACGATTCGGAATCTATTTAGAGTACGACACACTCTACAGCTCATAACCTCTGCCTTGATCCCAAAGATTCGAGAGGTCAAGGTTCATTATTCACTACATAGTGTGTTTGCTGCATGAGCACTATATATTCATTAATCATTTACTTTATTATTCATTGTGGTCACTGTCTTTGAGTTACCTAACCCTAACCCTAACTGTGTTCTGAGTTTATCAGTCTGTGCTTTGTCGCACGATCGGTTATATGCCTTTTGTGGATTAGAGAATTTCTTCACAAGAAGGGCTAGAGCAATGGGCAAGTGGAAGAGAGCAACAGGAAAGAAGCAGGCCAATATCGCAATTTGCGAGCAACCTCAAAGAGCTCATTGTTGCCTACAACACTCAAGAATGGTGCTCAAAATACTTGGGATTAACCAAGCAAAGCACTTACAAGGTCACAGATCCATAGGGAGGGCAGATTCAAGAGAGAGGTTGAGTTCTCTTACTGAGAATCCATGGCAGTTTAACAAGGGGAAGAGAGAGGTTCTAACCCAAAAAGTAACTATGGTCTGCCCCTTCTCTAACTCCTATGGAGGCCTCTTTTACCAAGAACCCCTAAAACTAAGCACAAAACTTAGTAACGCCCTGCTAAGATAGCCATATTACCTCCAGATGTATCCAAAGCTTCAGCCATAGTTCCTCTATGTCTCCCAAAAGAGCTACCAGCTAACAGCACTCCTCGTTGTACCAATACTTACTGTCCTAAGTAACTAGGATTTCTTGTTTATAAAGAGAGCAAGATTGAGAAAAAAAAGGGAAAAAGGACCAAAGCAATGAGCTCTAATACCAATTGCAAAGAAGAGAACTAGAGAGAGAGGAGAAGAGAGAGAAGACTATTAAGAGGAGAGAGAAAGAGAGAGAATAGGAGAGAAAGACTAGAAGAGAAATAAAAAAGAAGAAGAAGCCATGGAAGCTTGGAGAAGGAAGATTCTGTTGATTGATAATTTCTGGATGCCCTAACTCGGTCTCCTTACACCTTTTATACCCTGTCAATGTGACGGGGTATTTTCTCATGGTTCCCATGCGATCTCATTCTTTACACTTTCACTATTGAGCTTTCTTTTCTTGCCTTCATTGTTTCTCATCTTGTTGTGGTTCATCCTCTTCCACTGCCACTCTCATTATGTTAAGCTAATAAAGATAAAGCCTAAATTAATCCCATAATTGCCAGATAACTTCTTCGGCTCTCATCCAACCCCAAAACACAAATTTAGGAATCAATCCAAAGAGACAAAAGTCTAGAACTATGTAGAACAAATGGCTCAAAAAGTTCGAGCACTTGGGGCGTGGCTATTCCATCATAGATTATCACATCCAAGCACTTTTCCTAAGTCACTCTGCCGCCTACTGCCCTAGCATCATCATTCATGCTACCACATCACCTCTGCTGCTGAGTTTGAGCCTGCTGCTGCTCCACAAGATAGGTCTGTCAAGATTGTGGGAGAGAAGGAAGGAGTCTCACTTGTAGCTTTCTTGCTTGCACAATGGGGGAATACACACAAGGGTGGAGGCTGAAAACAGTTTTCATCTTCTTAGTTGTGTAAGCCAAAAAGAAGTCTCTTACAAAGAAATAGAAGAACCCTATATATGGGTCTCAAACCAAAGACAACTAACTAAGGTGGCATACTAACTGAGCCACAAACTAGAGTAGATAAGGATAGCTGTCATCTAGCTATTATTCATGGGCGGTATACCAACCGCATCTACAACTGACAAGTCGGTGACATAAATGCACAAGGGTCACCCTGGCATATCACGAGTGGAGCTCGATATCTCAACACTCCCCCTCGAGCTCAATCCCAATTCCTGCACACCAAGCAGGTCTCTGAACTTGCGCAGCTTCTCTGCGCCCAATGCCTTCGTAAATATGTCAGCTACCTGATCCTCTGTGCTGACATAAACTAGATCAATAAGACCTAGTAAAACCCTCTCCCGCACATAGTGATAATGCACCTCAATGTGCTTTGTTCTAGCATGATAGACTGGGTTATTTGCCAAGTGTATACTGCTCATGTTGTCACAATAAATGACAACTGGCCCATCTGTAGGCTGATGCATATCATAAAGTAGCTTATGCAACCAAGCTACCTCACATGCAGCCATTGCTGCACCCCTGTACTCGGCCTCTGTGCTCGACAAGGCAACTGTAGGCTGTTTCTTGCTGCTCCAAGTGACTGCAGCACTCCCAAAAGAGAACACATATCCACTGGTAGATCGTCTATCAGAAATACTACCAGCCCAATCAGCATCAGTGTATCCATACAGCTGTATCTGAACCCTAGTCTCATAAAATAGTCCATACTGCAATGTGGACTTCACATACCTGAGTATGCGTCTAGCCGCATCCAAATGCGGTTTCCTTGGAGCCTGCATAAATTGACTTACCAATCCAACAGCATAGCTCAAATCTGGCCTGGTAATAGTCATATAAATCAAACTTCCTACTATGCGTCTGTACATAGTAGGGTCTTCCAGAAGCTCACCTGCATCTGCGCTCAGCTTCACATTCTGCTCCAAAGGAACTGAAATAGGCTTACAGCCTGTCATCCCATATTTGGACAGCATGTCCAATCCATACTGCCTCTGCAAGAGCTGTATCCCACTTGGTGATCTAATCACCTCAATGCCCAAGAAATAACGCAGCTCTCCCAAATCCTTCATCTCAAACTTCTGCTTCAATAGCATTTTCACATGAAGGATATCTTCATCACTGTCACCTGTCATAATCAAATCATCAACATAAATGACAAGTAGCATAATACATTTCTCTGTTTTTCTCACATAAAGTGAGAAATCTGCCTTGAAAATCTGAAAGCCAATAGTGACAAGATATTGTCCTATCTTGTCAGACCATGCTCTAGGTGCTTGCTTCAAGCCATATAATGCTTTCTTCAACCTGCAAACAAACTCAGGATGAACAGCATGCACATAACCTGGTGGCTGCTCCATATATACCTCTTCTTGCAAATCACCATGCAAGAATGCATTCTTTACATCCATCTGATGTAAAGACCATTCCTTTGATGCAGCCATAGCAATGACTGCTCTTACGGTTGCCATCCTTGCAACCGGACTGAATGTTTTTTCATAATCAATGCCATATGTTTGTGCATACCCCTTGACTACTAATCTTGCCTTGTATCTGTTCACAGAACCATCAGCATTGTGCTTCACCTTATAAACCCACTTACAGCCAATTGCATTCTTACCTTTAGGCAAAGGTACCGATTCCCATGTAGCATTTGCTTCCAAGGCATCCATTTCTTCATCCATGGCTTTCTCCCATTTTTCTTTTCCCATGGCTTGCTCAAAAGAAGTGGGTTCTGGTTCATGTATCACTTTGACCATATATGCATAGTGAATGGCTGTAAATCCATCATTTTTCAGCCTATCCACAAGATACCTAGCTCTGGTAGACCTGCGCAAAGTAGGTTCACTCCCAGATGCTCTCAAAACATCCCTGGTCTTCCTTACTCCAGATGTAACAATAGAAGGAATACCCAACTCATCATCAATGCTCTGTTCTGAGCCACTGGATTCACCATCCACATAAGAGTCACCTGCATTCACATCAAACATGGGCTGATCTACCTTCTCTTTTCCTTTTCGTGATACCTGAATACCACTATCTGCATTGCTTTGAGAAGATTCTCCTGATCTCAATCTGCCTGTCCATGGCGAAGAATATGAACCACTGCTAGAGGACACTCTAGGTCCACTAATATTTTGTGACTGCTGCTGTGAATTCTGTGCAGCATTACCATTTTGTGCATCTACATCATCAATCACATTTATGGTTTATACCAGCTGCTCATCTCATCAAAAACATCTCTACTCACTGTAAACTTACGAGTAGAAGGGTTATAGCATCTATACCCTTTCTGCTGCAGAGAGTAACCAATAAAGATGCACTTCTCAGCTTTTGGATCCAACTTGGATCTCAACTCATCTGGCACATGAACATAGGCAATGTAACCAAAAATTTTCAAATGAGAAATATCTGGTTTCCTACCAGTATACCTCTCCTCTGGAGCCATCCCATGTGTTGCTGCAGTGGGAGTCCTGTTCATTATATAGACTGCCGTAGCAACTGCTTCAGCCCAGTAAAAATCTGGCAAGTCTTTTTCGTTGAGCATGGCACGAGATATCTCTCCAATATTGATGTTTTTCCTTTCTGCAACTCCATTTTGTTGTCGGGTATGACTGCATGAATATTGCTGCTTTATGCCATACTCCTGCAGGAACCTTGCAAACTCATTTGAGAGGTACTCTCCCCCTCCATCTGACCTTAGGCATTTTATTTGCAGGCCTGTTTCTTTTTCAACCATAGCTTTAAGAGTTTTGAAATGCCCAAAAACTTTACTTTTCTTTTTCATAAAATACACCCAAATTTTTCTGCTATAGTCATCAATAAAACTGACAAAATAATGACAGCCTCCAAGAGATGCAGCTTTAGTAGTCCACACATCAGAGTGGATTAATTCCAATGGCTTCTTACCCTCTTGAACATGTCTAGGAAATGGTTTCCTTGCCTGTTTTCCAAAGTGACAGGCTTCACATACCTTATGCATTTCTGCAACCTTGAATTTAGGCAATCCTGCAATAATGTTTTGGGCCTGCATTGATTTAAGTCGCTGTACATTAACATGACCAATGCGTTTATGCCATATATCAATATCTGCAACTACATCGGTCCCATGTGCAAACATTGCTGCACTCAATTCAAGCATGTCTGCATCCAATGTAAACATTCTGCCCTTCTTCTTTCCTTTTGCTATCAAGCGACATTTATTTTTCATATCCTCAACAAAGCATCCATGAGGATTAAATCTGACCTGCAAGCCCTGCTCAACCATTTGACCAACTAAAACCAGATTCTTGGTGATATTCGGGACATGAAATACATCGGACAGGTATTTCTTTTTCCCATCCTGCATAGACAAATGAATTTTTCCAATCTGCACAATAGGATGTGCAGTATCATCACCAGTCTCCACAAATTCTGGTTTTTCCATTTTCCTTGCATCCTCCATCCATTCTGCATGACCTGTCATGTGGTTTGATGCACCTGAGTCAACATACCACACATCGTTGCTTTCTTCTGCACTTGTCACAGAATTGTTCATGTGCTGCACCATAAACAAATGCTCATTTCTGTCATCACCCTGTCTACTAGAAGATGCATAATTCCCTTGTTGCAATTGTGAGAGTGCGCAACGGAAGAGGAAAAAACGAACACGGAGGAGAGGAGAGAAAGCAGAGAATGAAGGAAGAAAATCTGCACTGACTGAAATGAATGCTAAATACACTGAAATGGACTGATCAGTCCCTGCACGCAGCCCAAAGCGTCAATGAGGGCACCAGATCAGGCTGATGATGACGGCAGCACCGAAGACGGAGGAAGATGACGGAGTCGGAGTGTGCACCTGCCAAAGAAGGAGGGAAGTTGATAATACAACTGACTGCCAAGTGGGAAATGGCTATAAATAGCCAAAAAACCCACAAACTGGCCGATCTGAAATTTAAGGCCATAAATATGTCCGACCAGCATTTAATGCTGATCTGACCAGCATTTAATGCTGGTAAAAATGCCAGGAATGCTCAGAAAAATCCCGGAAAGGGTGGATGTCAGAGTGCAGCGGTGCGGAAGCGTAGGACTGAGAGAGAGAGAACGCAGAGAGAGAAGGGAGAGAAAGAGACAGTGTACACTGAAGATCTGTTGTATAAAGAATGCTGAATACAAAGATATACACGGGCGCAGTGCGCTGGACTGCGTGTCTCCACCTCGACGATGCGACCTGCTGTCCACCTCGAAGTCTGCTGCAGTCTGCACTGTCTGCTGTCTGAAATCTGTGAACAGAGACAGAGATCTGCACGGCACCGGTCTGTAATCTGCGACAGAGAATGATGGCCAGACTGCTGAAAACGTCAGCAATAAATAGGCGAAAATCTGTCTAGAATGGGGCGCCAAAATAGGGCGCAGCCTGATAAAAAACAGCTGCAGGCAGTCGGACTGCCACGTGGCAGTCCGACTGCACAGTCCGACTGTGCAGCTGGACTGTGCAGCTACTGCCTGCCTGAAAACAGGCTATGATCTCTGACACCCCCTCTCAGAGCCTGGACAGGGCAGAAGCCTGAGGGATCTGGAATGTTGCCGAAGTAGAGCCTGAGGAAGCGCCTTCGTAAACAAATCCGCAAGATTATCCTCCGTCTTGCAATACTCCACAGTGATGGTCTCATCCAAAAGCTTTTCTCGGATGAAGTGGTACTGGATCTCAATGTGCTTCGTCCGGGCATGAAAAACAGGATTCCTCGCCAAGGCAATGCAACTCTCGTTGTCACATCGCAGCAATGTAGGACGAGTCTGGGGGCACCCAAGCTCCTCCAACAGTCTCCGAAGCCACACAACCTCGCATGTGGTGGAAGACGCGGCCCGATACTCCGCCTCAGTAGACGAAAGGGCTACCGTGGGCTGCTTCTTGCTACTCCAAGAAATAACACCTGCACCCAAAGTAAAGCAGTAACCTGTTGTAGACTGCCTGTGGTCCACGTCACCGGCCCAATCCGAGTCGCTCCAACCTGCAAGTACAAGATCTGACCCATCTGTCCCTGCGGGGTAATGAATCCCCAAATCAGACGTCCCCCTCAGATACAGAAGTATCCTCTGAGCAGCCTGCCAATGCACCGTCTTAGGTTCACTCATGAACCCTGCCAAGAGCCCAACAGCAAAACATAGATCAACCCTGGTGTTGAGAAGCCAAATCAAAGACCCTATCAACTGTCGATAGCGGGAAGCATCCGCCAAAGGAGAAGCTGAGTGGGAAGTAGCCTTCCAGTTCGGATCCATAGGAGTAGAGAGGGCCCGACAATCTTCCATCTCAAAAGACACCAAGAGCTCCTGGACATATCTCTATTGGGAGAGAAAGATCCCCCTCTGAGACTGAAAAATCTCATGTCCTAAAAAGAAATGGAGTAGCCCCAAATCCGTCATCTCGAACGTCCGATGTAAAGCTGACTTTGTCTCCTGGACCTGCTGTGCATCATCACCTGTGACAATCAAATCATCAACATATAATACAAACAGCACACAACCATCCTCGGAAGTGTGAACATACAGCTGCGGATCGGCCTGGGACCGCCGATATCCCAACTGAGTCTGGAGGAACGAATCAATCTTCTCGTTCCAAGCTCGCGGGGCCTGCTTGAGACCATACAGGGCCTTCTTCAACCTGTAGACTTTCCCATCGGAAGAACCAAAGCCAGGAGGCTGCTCAACGTAGATCTCCTCCTTCAAATCACCATTCAGGAAGGCCGACTTCACATCCAACTGATAAACAGGCCATCTCCTATGGCCAGCCAAAGCAAGAACAGCTCTAATGGTTGCCATACGAGCTGTAGGGGCAAAGGTGTCATGACAGTCAATCCCTGGGCGCTGAGCAAAACCCTTAGCAACAAGGCGAGCCTTGTGCTTATCCAAAGTACCATCACTGAGATATTTGGTCTTGAAGACCCACTTGACTCCAATCACCTTCTTCTTCGGGGGGCGTGGCACAAGTGACCAAGTGCCATTCCTCTCAATAGCCTCCAACTCAGCTTCCATAGCTTTCTTCCATGGGGCGGACTGTAAAGCCTCCTTCACGGAGGTGGGCTCTCGATCCTGCATAACTCGGGACATCAAACAATAATTGGAGCACACAAGCTCCGAAGAATGCGCCTGGTGCCTCCGTGACCGCCGCGGACCATCCTGCGGTCCCCACTCCTCAGGAACCCCCTCGATCCCTGAATCACGGAGTGTGTCACGGGCCCAGCGAGGAGGAGGCCGAACCTCCCCTCGTCGTTCTCCATCAGTAGAAGACTCTGGTATGTCCACCGGTGGTAACTCCTCAGAAGGATCCGATGGAACAGTAGACTCTGTGTCAGAAACAGAATCATAATCAAACGGCACAGGCTCCAGTGGAACTGTAGAAGGAGCCAAACTCTCCCCTGGATCTCCAAGAACGGGATGCTCCTCACCCGTTGAAGAAGCCGGAACCTCCACAAACCGCACATCACGGCTAGTATATACATCCCGCTTGACGGGATCATAGAGTCGGTAGCCTTGGGACTGGGAGCTGTAGCCAACAAATACCTGTTTGCGGGAAGCCACTTCGAATTTGTCACGGTGAGCTTTGGGAATGTGAACATAGGCATCACATCCAAAGGCCCGAAAGTAAGAAACATCTGGCTTCGACCCAAAATACGCCTCAAATGGAGTCATCCCTTCCACGGCCGAAGTAGGAGATCGATTAAGGATATGGACTGCAGTAGCCACAACCTCGGCCCACAGAACCTGGGGGGTCTGTCGGTGCTCCATCATGGTGCGCGCCATCTCGATCACACTGCGGTTCTTCCGTTCGAGAATACCATTTTCTTGTGGAGTATTCGTATTGGCAAACTCCTGGTGAATTCCTCTATCTGCACAAAACCGAGCAAATTCATTAGAGACAAATTCACCTCCCTTGTCGGATCGCAAGGTCTTCAACTTCCGGCCTGATCGGTTCTCCTCAAAGAGAAGCCAATCCTTGAAGTGCGAGAAAGCTTCTGATTTTAGTGCCAAAAAGTAGGCCCATGTCATCCTGCTATAGTCATCCACGATCAGCATGAAGTACGAGCTCCCACGCAGGGACTCATTCCTCATAGGGCCACATAGATCCGTAGATACCAACTCCATCGGTGAAGTAGACCGCCGTGAAGCGGTGTGGGGAATGGCATCCCTATGCTGCTTCCCCCTTATGCAGGAGACACATGGCTGCTGGCTCACCACTATATCCGGCAACCCTCGAACAAGCTGTCCCCGTGACGCCTTCCGAAGATAGTCATAGTTCAGGTGACCAAACCTAGCATGCCATAATTCAGACTGTGACTGTGAGGTAAGAAGAAGAGTAGAGAGAGCAGTGGAAGACTTCAGTTTGTAAATGCCGTTCTCCTCATATCCAGATGATAGAACCTTCCTCGATTCACGATCAAGGACTCGCACTGTAGAACTGTCAAACTCCACCAGAAGACCAAGGGAGCAAATCTTATGGACTGAAAGGAGATGGTACCCCAATCCTGGTACATGCAAAACCTCTGAAGTATGGGTGCCACCTCGTCCATCCGGAATAAGCTGCATCTTACCCCGACCTGCAATAGAAACTGAAGAGCTGTCTCCAATGAGAACCTGCCCACGCGAAGGTCGCAGCTGGGCAACACCATCCGATGAAGGAGTCATGTGCCGTGAGGCACCACTATCAATAATCCACTCTCGAGATTGGGAAGCCGCCATCGCAGCATCAGAAGCATTCGGTGAAGCGTCCTCAATGACAACTAGATGTAGAAATGCAGCTGATGAGGGTGCAGCCACCGCTCCAGAATCCTTGGTTTCCTTCTTCTTGGTGTCCTTCGAGTCTTTGTCAGGGCAATCCTTCTTCCAATGGCCAGTCTTTCCACAAATATGGCATGTGGAGTCTTTGTCCTTGTCCTTCTCCTTGTCCTTCTTGGACTTGTTATCCCCCTTCTTCTTCTTTTGGTCCTTCCCCTTCTTCTGAGAGACTTGACCTGTCAACGCCTCCGTCTTGGAAGCATTCTGTCCCTTTAACTGTTCCTCTTGGTCCAAGACCATAGGAACCAACTCCTCCCACCGAAGAGTAGACTCGCGCCCTGACGCAATAAGGGCAGAGTAAAATGTACCGAATCGTGGCGGCAACTGGGACAAGAGTGTAATCGCCATGTCTTCGGAGGAGATCGGCTTCCCCGCATTCTGAACCTGCATCTGTAGCTGCCTTAGCTTGTTAATGTGTTCCCTTAGCGAAGAAGACTTATTGACGGACAAGGTCCGCATCTGTACCTCCAAAGAAACCCTCTTCATCAGGGTCATCCGATTGTACATTTGATCAAGCTCCAGCCATATCTCACGAGCCACCGTCAAGTGCTCGATGTGAGCGATCACGGCTGTAGTGCATGATAGAAAGAGAAAGGATCGAATCCTGGCATTCAGTTTGTCCCAATGAGACTGGGCCCTGGCCAACTCCGCACGAGCATCGGAAGAGAGTTTGGACTCATCTCTTACCGAGGGCCGGTCAATATCTTCCTGTACCAACTCCGCCAAATCATAGGACTCCAGAATGGCCAACATCATAACGCGCCAAATGCGGTAGTTGTCGCCGTCGAGCTTCTGATCTGTAGGAAGAGCCGGTAGGACAGGCACCTTCCGGTCCATAATCGCCTGGAACTCCAAGTCCATCTCTGTAGACATCTTCACCTGCAATGCCTTCTCAAACGCAAAAGCAGCCCCCTCTGACTGAGTAGACTCAGCCTGCTAAGGCTCTTCAGCGTCCCGAAGCTCCTTCACCCGCCGGAGGCGATGAAAAAGCAAAACCTGCACTTTTAGGTTGAAAACTCAAACTTTCTCCGCGACAAACAGCAGTAAACAGCAGCAAATCCACCACCTGTACTCCTTTCCTGTGCGCCCACACTCGTTTCAGCCTTGTTCCAAGGCGCAGCCCTCCTGTCTGCCCTTAAACGCAAAAAACGCAAATTTGTGTCGCGATGGAAACTCCTCTTCAGGTTGATTCTGCGCTCAGTCAGCCCTCAAACACTGCTCTGATACCATGTCAGAGTGCAGCGGTGCGGAAGCGTAGGACTAAGAGAGAGAGAACGCAGAGAGAGAAGGGAGAGAGAGACAGTGTACACTGAAGATCTGCTGTATAAAGAATGCTGAATACAAAGATATACACGGGCGCAGTGCGCTGGACTGCGTCTCCACCTCGACGATGCGACCTGCTGTCCACCTCGAAGTCTGCTGCAGTCTGCACTGTCTGCTGTCTGAAATCTGTGAACAGAGACAGAGATCTGCACGGCACCGGTCTGTAATCTGCGACAGAGAATGATGGCCAGACTGCTGAAAACGTCAGCAATAAATAGGCGAAAATCTGTCTAGAATGGGGCGCCAAAATAGGGCGCAGCCTGATAAAAAACAGCTGCAGGCAGTCGGACTGCCACGTGGCAGTCCGACTGCACAGTCCGACTGTGCTGCTGGACTGTGCAGCTGCTGCCTGCCTGAAAACAGGCTATGATCTCTGACAGGACAATGTCCGGCAGGTGAGGCAAGCTGATGAATGCAGAAACTGCCCCGGGAAATGCACATCTGAGTGCTCTAGAATGAGCTACCTCCTCCGTCAAAACAAGTGATAGACAAGTCAGAGCTCCTAATGTCCTCGTCTGACTCAGACTGAGGCTCACAGACAAGAGATGACAAGGCATGACAAACATGACTGCTAACAGCAATTTCCCATTCATGATGTCATTCTGCTTTTTATAGCAGTCTTTAGCCATATGACCCATTTTACTACAGTAGTAGCATTCAACATTGTTGTTTGCATTTTGGCCTCTTTGCCATCCACCACGACCTCTTTGGCTCCCCCTGCCTCTAGAGTTACCACGTCCTCCTCCATAGGACTGGTTTTCTTGAGTTTGCTGCATATTCTGATTTCTACCACGGCCTCCAAATCGGCCTCCTCTACCTCTGCCTCTACCTCTTCCAGCATTTGAGTAGAAGACAGTTTCTTTGGAAGTTCCTCCTGAAGAAGATGCACCACCATTTCTCTGCTCCTCAGAAATTAGAAGAGCAATCAACTCCTCAAAATCAGGAAATCTTTCACGAACTGAAATGGATGTCCGAAACTGTGCATAATCCTTTCCTAGACCATTCAAGGTCACAGAAACTAAATCATCATCTTCCACTGGCGACCCAATGGAAGCAAGTGCATCTGCAATCTTCTTCACCTTCATGTGGTAGTCATTGATGCTCATACTTTCTCTTTGCACATTATGCAACTCTTGCTTGAGCTGCATTTTCCTGGCTTGCGTATTTGTGCTATACATTTTTTACAAAGTATCCCATGCCTCCTTTGGCGTACTTGCATCCTGAATATGCACAATCATAGAGTCTGAAATATTGATAGACAGCCAGTACATAACTTTCATGGCTCTCTCATGCCATGCTTTGAATACCTGCATTTGCTATTGATTGGGAACATCAGGAAGAACTGGTTCTTCTTCATTTCCTGCAACAAATTCCCAATATCCTTTTCCCATAAGGAAATTCGTCATTCTAAACTTCCATGCTTGGAAGCTGTTCTTGTCAAGCTTTTCAGTTACAATCTGTGAAAGAGAATCAGACGCCATTACAGAACACTGCAAAAAATTCTGTTACTGCAAAAAACACAGCTTCACCCTTACAAGGGCAAATCTGCAAAACTGGGGAAAGTGGTATTTGACCACACAGTCACTTCCTAGTGATGATTTTGCATAAACAGGAACCAAGGATGATTCTGTAACTCCCAATGTCTCTGCACACAAGCATACGATGCAATTTCTGTGGTAACTTTTCACCGACCTGTAGAACAGTGGTCGCACAGCATAAAACAGGCTCTTTTCCTGAGTACGTGCAAAAGACTTCCGCCTCCAAAACAGGCCCCGAAATGGCCTCAAATAAAAAAAACAGGGTCGCCAAGGGCTAAAGCCATCTCCCGCAGCATATACTGCCCTCTTGCTTCACCGCGAAAGGCGTCTCAACCTGAGACAATGCACTCTTGCAATTTCCGACTGTGCTACCTGCAAAGATCTGCTCCCAAAACAGAAAATGAAAGCAACACTGCTCCTCTTACCAGAACACCGCGAGCTTGGCTTGCTTTCTTGAGCTCCTTACCACGAACAAGGCTCTGATACCATGTCAAGATTGTGGGAGAGAAGGAAGGAGTCTCACTTGTAGCTTTCTTGCTTGCACAATGGGGGAATACACACAAGGGTGGAGGCTGAAAACAGTTTTCCTCTTCTTAGTTGTGTAAGCCAAAAAGAAGTCTCTTACAAAGAAATAGAAGAACCCTATATATGGGTCTCAAACCAAAGACAACTAACTAAGGTGGCATACTAACTGAGCCACGAACTAGAGTAGATAAGGATAGCTGTCATCTAGCTATTATTCATGGGCGGTATACCAACCGCATCTACAACTGACAAGTCGGTGACATAAATGCACAACGGTCACCCTGGCATATCATGAGTGGAGCTCGATATCTCAACAAGGTCTTCCAATGTGGGATCCAAACATTGATTGCAAAATGATCTCTTCAATTACTAGCCCCAATAACTGGGAAAGTATCTAATTTCCCATCTGTAGAAATGTTCTTCCTCGTGTTAGGTCCAATGGTCCCTTTGCATGACACAATCTCTAATTTCCCAATCCTTACAAAAGGATTTCTTATATTAGATCCAAACAATTAACACAATCTCTCATTTTGCTTTCAAAATTCCATCACACCCCTAACAAAAGGTCTTGTCTAAAACAATCCACCCTTAATAATCTAAACTTAACAAGATTAAAAAGGTAACTCATCACTTAATATCCAATAAACAACTCTACTCTTGCATCTAGTTGAGAGTTATCTATGATAAAGATATAATTTGCCTATTGTAGTTGACAGATTGGGTCTGCCTTCTTCAAGCCTTTATAAAGATTACAACGCTATAGCTTTCCCTAGGTGAGTACTCGTTTTATAGCTTTCCCTAGGCGAGTACTTGTTTTATAGCTTTCCCTAGGCGAGTACTCGTTTTAACTATCCCAAAAACTAGAAGTGCACACCTTCTCTAATTACCTAATCGCACTAACACATCCAAGGGTCCAAAGATTATCATAAATTACACCTTGTGGTACCTTAAAGAGCTTTATGCAGGAGGTTTGGATGCGAAAACTCACTGGCCAAGTTTTGAAGTCGAATTATTTGGATTGAGCACGAGACCAAATTCAGCATTGCTTCTGGCTGCAACATTTACATCATCTCCCTTGACACTGGCTCTCCCCATAAAACCTGATACAGCAAGTTATATACAGCAATGCATATTAGGACGTTTCTAAAACTAAAATTCCAAAAATTTACATCAATCAGTATTCACCAAGGCCATTCTTGGACATCCTGCCAATTGGACCTACCTTGAGCAGTCAGTAATCTTTCACCAATCAGTAATTACCAAGCCCATGTATTGAGCATCCTGTCAATTGAACCTACCTTGAACTAAAATAATTGTGGCAAAACACAGGGTGACTAACATTGCCCACAAGGAAGACATCTTTGAACCAGATGCCGGAGTCTTCTGCCGTCTTAATCTAGTGCTTTCACGTATAGACCTCCTTGCTGGTTTCACGTATGCAAAACGTGCTGAAGTTGAATGTGACAAGCTTGACCTTGGTGGCCGTGGTGGTTTTTTGCAGCTGGGTTTAAATATGCTGTAAACTGACTTTGCTGGTGCACTGTGAGATCCACCTCTTGCTGTCTCAGTTTCGAAGGGTTGAGTGAATGTCATGGTGAATTGCCCTTCCATATTCGAAAGGCAGGACGCACAGGTAGCATTGACAGGATGTGCAGCATATTTCCCAGTGGGGGGATGATTCAACAGAGTAGCTCGACATCCTCGCTGCTGCCTTATGGCTGGGCTGTCAGCCTCCATATCACAACAGGGTATGAGAGTAGAATCTGGAAGATTTCTAACGCCGCCATCCTCGCCAATTGTGCTTGCATTGCACTTGAATCTACTATGGCCAAATGCGAATGGGGAAGGCAATGCAGGCGCTGATGGCTTCCGATGGACCTTCCTAGGAGACCGGGGCATGTCCAGCACTTCTAATCTTTTCTTCATCAGGGATCGAACTGCAAATCGCCACATACCACGGTACCGTCTCTCCTTGCTCATCCGATGGCGAGGTGAGACGGCCTGGGCGCAGGCGTCCGGGTTGGTGAAGAGAAAATCGTGGATGAAATCCATGATCTTGCCTTCCAAAACGTCTGGCGCCGCCACTGACCCGGAGCCATCGGATGCCGGGACTTTGAAGCAAAGGCGATCGTTCAAAGGAGAAGCCATCCACAGGCGGACGCGGCAAACCTAGAGAGCATCTGAGAGAGAGAGAGAGACAGAGAGAGAGATCTCCACTGATGAGAGAGAGCAGGCGCGATCAGCTGACGATGATGGCGAATTGCCGTTTTCTTTAGTTTGACCAGTTTGTTCTTCTCAGGTCCCAACGAGGTGATATAAAAATTAGGGCAGTGCATCTTTACTTCTTTATCTTTACTATATATTAACGGGGGGCTGGGGGCTGCTGCCACGTGGCAGCCCCAGCCTCCCCACGAAGATGGCAGGGGCGGGTGCCACAACAGCACCTGCCCGCCTCCACGTCAGCGCTTCGACCTGCGCCTTCTCGAGCTGCTCAACCTGCGCCTCGACCTGCTTCCGCTTGCGGCCTCGACCGTGTACATGGAAACCTCCTCGACCTGCGCCTCAACATGCTCCCGCCTGCGGCCTCGAGCCTCGACCCTCCTCTATATAAGGAAATCCGTCCTTACTATCAAGAGCATGCCTGAGTACGGAGAGCATACCAAACTAAATTAGTATGTTCGTATTACTCTCTCTCTCTCTCTCTCTCTCTCTCTCTCTCTCTCTCTCTTTCTCAATCAGGAGGTCTGTAGTATGTATTCATATGTACATATATGCTAATAATTAATGTGTATTATGCATTTAAAAATGAATGTATGTTATTAAATAATGTGTATTATGCATGTTATTAATGTATGAATGTCATGTCTTTTGATATGAAAGTGTGTTAATATTATTTCTTAATGTGTTTATGCGTGTTATTAATTAATGTGTGTTATGTGTTTTAGTATAAATGTGTGATAACGTTATTATGTTTGTGTTAATAGTATGTATTCATATGTATATATGTGCTAATAATTAATGTGTATTATGCATTTAAAAATGAATGTGTGTTATTAAATAATGTGTATTATGCGTGTTATTAATGTATGCATGTCATGTCTTTTGATATGAAAGTGTGTTACTATTCATGTATGCATGTCATGTCTTTTGATATGAAAGTGTGTTAATATTATTTTTTAATGTGTTTATGCGTGTTATTAATTAATGTGTTATGTGTGTCATTACATTGTTAAGGTGTATTACGTGTTTTAAGTGTTTGATTAATTAATGTGTGTATGTGTTTTAGTATAAATGTGTGATAACATTATTATGTTTGTGTTAATAGTATGTATTCATATGTATATATGTACTAATAATATTTTAATTAATATTTTGTTCATTTAAGTTTTAATTAATGCTAGAATACTTTAATAGTTTAATGCTTTTATTATGTCCCTCATGTGTGTATGGATATTCATGCTTTGATGTGGAGAAAAAGATGTGTCAAATATTTTCTCGACACTCTCATTGTGTCTCTCTCATGTATGCATAAATATTGTAATACTTTGGTGCACCTAGGTCATGAAAGTATTCAATTACTTTTTAAATATGTTCTCTCTCTCTCTCTCTCTCTCTCTCTCTCTCTCTCTCTCTCTCTCTCTCTCTCTCTCTCTCTCTCTCTCTCTCTCTCTCTCTCTCTCTCTCTCTCTGTGATCTCTTAATACTTTGTGTAACCATGGCAGTATGGAGCATGCTGAAACATCTGATGCAAGAAACAATGTCCATGTACCAAACACGGTTTCGTGTACTCCCAATGGACGAATGAATGTGCGTAAAGCTAAAGACATGGCTAGGAGGAAGTCAGTACGGCGTGCAAACATGTCAAAGGACACAACACTTCCGTTGTATCCCTAAAGCTCCTGCATCTGTTGGATGCAATTGAGAAGCAAATCAAGAGTTTAAACAAAGTCAAAGAGCTTCGAACTCCTTCTATCAAAACTTTGGTGATCGCCTTCAAAGGATCGAAAAAATCCCGGCAGAAAAATATGAAGGAGGCTTGGCTGATGGGATAATGTTGCAAGACGAGATAGATGAAATAAAGGGCTATATAGGAGAAATCTATGAGTTGGTTCGCAAGTACTGGCCAGGGTGTGCTTTGAAAGACCATGCAAAAAAGTTGCGAGACCTTGCTAAGAGCAATAATCGTATAAAGGATGGAGTGTGTGAATTACTGGCTCAAAAGAATGCAAGTGTGCTTGCACCAGAGAGCATTTGCCTCGATGTGCATGTCACATCTCTAAAAGTTTGCCTCAATAGGTTCTCTGCAATGTTGAACCTATTGAATTGTCGCATGAGTTCATCATCCAATGCATAGTTCTCTTAGCATATCTAAAGATTTTAATAACTTTTTGTCGAATCCTCCGATAGATATGTCATTCTATTGTTGGGTTTGAGAATTTTCATGTGATTTGGACTTTTGTATGCCCCATGATAATGACATAATATGCTCTTTCAATTTATAATCTTGCACATATAAGATTATATTGTTGCTAATGTGATGTTATAATCTTCAAATTTTATATTGAAATAGTGTTTAGAACAAATTTATCTTGAGGTATATCTTTGCTAAAGTCTTCCCTAAGAGATAGGAAGAAATTTTAGTACGCCTAGGTCATAAAAGTATGCAATTACTAATATCAAAGTACATTTTTCTTTTTATCTCAGGTTTTTCTCGACAATGGTACTTCCAACACATTCTGTGCCTAGAGATCGTGTATTACGTGCACGTAGGGAAATGCTCAAAATTACTAGACATAAGCGTAGGCACGTTGCAAGAGTTAGGACTGAATTACATGTTCATGACCATGCAAGAGATATGTATGAACAACATCATGCAAATGGAAACTATATGGATGTTCAAATCCCAAATCAGCTATATCAAACCAATCAATTTTGCGCTGCATCTTGCTCTGCTGCTCATGATTTGGTATCCTTTGAGGTTCAGATGTCTACCGCAACTCGACAATACAATCCTAATGGTGGCTTGAGTGTGCGTAGGCAAATGCTTAATGTTACGAGAGCTAAACGTATGCACATGGCAATAGTTACAATAGAATTACAACACCTGCATCATGCTACCATAGATAGAGATAGATACAATGGCATCCAAGCTACAAGTGTCCAAATGCGAGTTGCACCATTGTTGCCATTGGAAGTTCAACAACCTCCTATTCGCCAAGGAGACAATGCAACTATCCACAATATAGATGTTGAGATGTTGGATAACCATGAATTGCTACCCTTCGAAGTGGGGGTACGTAGCACAAGTCGACAAAGAAATGGAAACACAAATAATCTAGATGGTGGATTAAGAAATTGTAGGAAAATGCTTGATGCTACTAGAGCTGAACATAGACACAGGGCAAGAGCAAGAACGCAATTACAACAATTGCATCGCACTACAGCAAATACAATTGATATAAGTGCTCAAATGCCACGTGCACCATTACTGTCCTTAGATGTTGAATTGCCTCGCCTTATTCAAGAAGAGAATGAAGCTATCCATAATGCAGCTGCAAGTACTGAGATGGTACATGACCAGCACATTATTCAAGCTCCTATATTTCTACCTCAAAATGGTGGATTTTGTTCAATTCTCCATGACATGCCACGTAATTTGGATATTCATCCATCAGTAACAATTTTGCTCTTCCAAAAACCAAATTTGCATGCAATTAGTACCCTTTGCAAGGTTTGTCACCATTGCATGACTAAGTTGTGGCACGATGAAACTAAAACAATGCTGGTGCGCAGATCGGATGTTGTACGCTCGCGTAGTGAATGCCGGAAGGTCCCCAAGAACAATAGAACTCTACTTTTTGCACAAATTACAAGGTAAAAAGCATGAACGACAAGAGCAAGAGACCAATTGGGTGCAATCTCCCCCCATGCCTTGTGTGAGCGCTCCACAAAGCATGTATTTTATGTATTATTCATCTTCAAGCTCAAATAATAGCCCAAATTACAAAATAGCAAGCTTTTAGCTTTTGAGTTTGCTTTAACACAAAATAGGAATAAAGCTAATGGACGGTGCCCAAAAAGTCTAGCACGCCCAATACAATGTCCAAATAGAAATAACATAATCATGCGCCCATGCGCATACAAAATAATAATAAATATCCGACGCCTTAATAAATAGGCGTGACAAAATATAGGCGTCATGCCTAAGGTATGCGCCCATCAAAATATAATCCATAAATCGAATACTCGCTATCCTTCAATGCTTTCCTCCGCCAGTGCTGCTATCTCTACACATCAACTGAAGCATTCACAATCGTTAGTAAAATAATACAATTAAACCGACAAAAGTGAATACCTAGCAGTCTTCAGCTACATAAATAAATCAACTGGTTAGAAATAAATCCTAACCTTAATTTATTACGAGTGCGCACTCTAAACTCATAAACGTTTATTAATTTAATATGCATTTTGCGGAATCACCCGCTATGGAATCACCCATGTACATACTAAATTAATGAAACGCCCAAAAAGGACAGGCGTCCCCATCAACTTCTCGCACAAAGAATCCACTTTGTGTATGAGCCCCGGTCATCAAAGTTTACGGAATCCACCGTAAAACCTCACGGAATCCACCGTGGCACGGAATCCACCGTGAAATATGCCTCCTGGCATCAAATGCGTACAACTTCGATTGGAAAGCATTGCTGTAGAGAAGGGAAAGTAATTTTGCCACCTCTACAACAGCCGCCACAACCTCTATGTAATTTGCTTGATGGCACACATCCACAAAGCAATGAGTTTAAAAAAAAAATACGTGCTTATAATAGTGCATTGGCTTTTGTTTCAATGGGTGCAAAAATTGATGAGCTTTTGCCTCAAAATGGAAATGGTTATACTTTTCGAGTTCATGGATCAATATATCATCGGATGGGTTCTCTATTGCCAAGTGATGATGGACAACAAATACCAAAGTTTGCACAACTTTATATTTATGACACTGATCATGAGTTATTGAATCGCATGGGGGTTTTACTTGGGCTTTTGCCAGACTTACTACAAGAGCTTCAACAAATGATGCATGATCACAATGCTTACGCACAGGCCTTTATAGCAGTTGGTGCAAGCTTGCAACGCAATCCATCAGTAGAAATAAGAATGTCCATTTTTCAAAATTGATCCACCTCTAGACGATATTCAGTTCCCACTGCAAGTGAGGTTGCTGCAATCATGCCTGGACAAGGTGATGATGATACACTTGATCATCGTAGCATTCAAGTTCGCACACGACAAGGCCATTTGATTTATATTTCTAACTTACACAAGGCATATATGCCACTGTTATATGTTCTTCTTTTTCCAAATGGAGAGGATGGATGGCATACTAAACTTCCATATGCATTTATGGATGCTCATATTAATGCCAATAATCTTGCAAATAAAGATTGTGTCACTCAAATGCAATATTACGCTTTTCGACTTTAGATTCGAGATGATACTAATGCATGTCTTTTGTGTGGTGGTCGTTTGCTACAACAATACATTGTCGATGCTTATTGTAGCATTGAACAATGTAGATTGGCTTGGCGTCGTTGTAATCAAGCAACATTGTGAATTGAAATGTATAGGGGATTGGCTGATATGGCCAATGGTTCAGATGCAGTTGATACTAATATCGCTGGGATTGGTGTGGGCAGGAGAATAGTATTGCCCTCTAGCTTTACAGGTGGACCAAGATTCATGTACCAATTATATCAAGATGCTATGGCAATTGTGTGTAGCAAAGGTAAACCTGATTTGTTTATCACCATGACATGCAATCCTAAGTGGTCTGAAATTACAGATGCTTTGTTGCCTGGTCAAACTGCACATGATCGACCAGATTTAACTGCTAGAGTTTTTCATTTGAAACATAAGGACATGATGCAATCGATAGTGAAAAAGGAGTTGTTTGGTAAAGTTGATGGATATGTGTCCGTCATAGAATTCTAAAAGAGAGGCTTGCCTCATTCACATACGCTCTTGATATTAGAACCACGCTTTAAGCCACTAGAAGCATGTCATTATGATAGACTGGTGTGCACTGAGCTACCTGATAAGGAAATGTTTTCGGATTTGTATCGAATTATTACTTAATGTAATATACATGGTCCGTGTGGTGAGTTCAATCCAAAAAGTGCTTGCATGGTGGACGGAAAGTGTATAAAGGATTATCCAAAAAAGTTTATACATACAACTACAATTGATAAATCTAGTTATCCTTTATACAGACGTCGAGAGGATGGAAGAACTCATAATGCTAATGGTAACCTCTTGGATAACTGATGGGTAGTGCCTTACAATCCTTATTTGAGTTCCAAGTATAGTGCTCACATAAATGTTGAGGTTTGCTCGATAATTGCAGCTGTCAAATATTTGTATAAATATGTACTAGATTTATCAATTGTAGTTGTATGTATAAACTTTTTTGGATAATCCTTTATACACTTTCCGTCCACCATGCAAGCACTTTTTGGATTGAACTCACCACACGGACCATGTATGTTACATTCAGTAATAATTCGATACAAATCCGAAAACATTTCCTTATCAGGTAGCTCAGTGCACACCAGTCTATCATAATGACATGCTTCTAGTGGCTTAAAGCGTGGTTCTAATATCAAGAGCGTATGTGAATGAGGCAAGCCTCTCTTTTAGAATTCTATGACGGACACATATCCATCAACTTTACCAAACAACTCCTTTTTCACTATCGATTGCATCATGTCCTTATGTTTCAAATGAAAAACTCTAGCAGTTAAATCTGGTCGATCATGTGCAGTTTGACCAGGCAACAAAGCATCTGTAATTTCAGACCACTTAGGATTGCATGTCATGGTGATAAACAAATCAGGTTTACCTTTGCTACACACAATTGCCATAGCATCTTGATATAATTGGTACATGAATCTTGGTCCACCTGTAAAGCTAGATGGCAATACTATTCTCCTGCCCACACCAATCCCAGCGATATTAGTATCAACTGCATCTGAACCATTGACCATATCAGCCAATCCCCTATACATTTCAACTCACAATGTTGCTTGATTACAACGACGCCAAGCCAATCTACATTGTTCAATGCTACAATAAGCATCGACAATGTATTGTTGTAGCAAACGACCACCACACAAAAGACATGCATTAGTATCATCTCGAATCTAAAGTCGAAAAGCGTAATATTGCATTTGAGTGACACAATCTTTATTTGCAAGATTATTGGCATTAATATGAGCATCCATAAATGCATATGGAAGTTTAGTATGCCATCCATCCTCTCCATTTGGAAAAAGAAGAACATATAACAGTGGCATATATGCCTTGTGTAAGTTAGAAATATAAATCAAATGGCCTTGTCGTGTGCGAACTTGAATGCTACGATGATCAAGTGTATCATCATCACCTTGTCCAGGCATGATTGCAGCAACCTCACTTGCAGTGGGAACTGAATATCGTCTAGAGGTGGATCAATTTTGAAAAATGGACATTCTTATTTCTACTGATGGATTGCGTTGCAAGCTTGCACCAACTGCTATAAAGGCCTGTGCGTAAGCATTGTGATCATGCATCATTTGTTGAAGCTCTTGTAGTAAGTCTGGCAAAAGCCCAAGTAAAACCCCCATGCGATTCAATAACTCATGATCAGTGTCATAAATATAAAGTTGTGCAAACTTTGGTATTTGTTGTCCATCATCACTTGGCAATAGAGAACCCATCCGATGATATATTGATCCATGAACTCGAAAAGTATAACCATTTCCATTTTGAGGCAAAAGCTCATCAATTTTTGCACCCATTGAAACAAAAGCCAATGCACTATTATAAGCACGTATTTTTTTTTTGAACTCATTGCTTTGTGGATGTGTGCCATCAAGCAAATTACATAGAGGTTGTGGCGGCTGTTGTAGAGGTGGCAAAATTACTTTCCCTTCTCTACAGCAATGCTTTCCAATCGAAGTTGTACGCATTTGATGCCAGGAGGCATATTTCACGGTGGATTCCGTGAGGTTTTACGGTGGATTCCGTAAACTTTGATGACCGGGGCTCATACACAAAGTGGATTCTTTGTGTGAGAAGTTGATGGGGACGCCTGTCCTTTTTGGGCGTTTCATTAATTTAGTGTGTACATGGGTGATTCCATAGCGGGTGATTCCGCAAAATGCATATTAAATTAATAAACGTTTATGAGTTTAGAGTGCGCACTCGTAATAAATTAAGGTTAGGATTTATTTCTAACCAGTTGATTTATTTATGTAGCTGAAGACTGCTAGGTATTCACTTTTGTCGGTTTAATTGTATTATTTTACTAACGATTGTGAATGCTTCAGTTGATGTGTAGAGATAGCAGCACTGGCGGAGGAAAGCATTGAAGGATAGCGAGTATTCGATTTATGGATTATATTTTGATGGGCGCATACCTTAGGCATGACGCCTATATTTTGTCACGCCTATTTATTAAGGCGTCGGATATTTATTATTATTTTGTATGCGCATGGGCGCATGATTATGTTATTTCTATTTGGACATTGTATTGCGCGTGCCAGACTTTTTGGGCACCGTCCATTAGCTTTATTCCTATTTTGTGTTAAAGCAAACTCAAAAGCTAAAAGCTTGCTATTTTGTAATTTGGGCTATTATTTGAGCTTGAAGATGAATAATACATAAAATACATGCTTTGTGGAGCGCTCACACAAGGCATGGGGGGAGATTGCACCCAATTGGTCTCTTGCTCTTGTCGTTCATGCTTTTTACCTTGTAATTTGTACAAAAAGTAGAGTTCTATTGTTCTTGGGGACCTTCCGGCATTCACTACGCGAGCGTACAACATCCGATCTGCGCACCAGCATTGTTTTAGTTTCATCGTGCCACAACTTAGTCGTGCAATGGTGACAAACCTTGCAAAGGGTACTAATTGCATGCAAATTTGGTTTTTGGAAGAGCAAAATTGTTACTGATGGATGAATATCCAAATTACGTGGCATGTCATGGTGAATTGAACAAAATCCACCATTTTGAGGTAGAAATATAGGAGCTTGAATAATGTACTGGTCATGTACCATCTCAGTACTTGCAGCTGCATTATGGATAGCTTCATTCTCTTCTTGAATAAGGCGAGGCAATTCAACATCTAAGGACAGTAATGGTGCACGTGGCATTTGAGCACTTATATCAATTGTATTTGCTGTAGTGCGATGCAATTGTTGTAATTGCGTTCTTGCTCTTGCCCTGTGTCTATGTTCAGCTCTAGTAGCATCAAGCATTTTCCTACAATTTCTTAATCCACCATCTGGATTATTTGTGTTTCCATTTCTTTGTCGACTTGTGCTACGTACCCCCACTCCGAAGGGTAGCAATTCATGGTTATCCAACATCTCAACATCTATATTGTGGATAGTTGCATTGTCTCCTTGGCGAATAGGAGGTTGTTGAACTTCCAATGGCAACAATGGTGCAACTCGCATTTGGACACTTGTAGCTTGGATGCCATTGTATCTATCTCTATCTATGGTAGCATGATGCAGGTGTTGTAATTCTATTGTAACTATTGCCATGTGCATACGTTTAGCTCTCGTAACATTAAGCATTTGCCTACGCACACTCAAGCCACCATTAGGATTGTATTGTCGAGTTGCGGTAGACATCTGAACCTCAAAGGATACCAAATCATGAGCAGCAGAGCAAGATGCAGCGCGAAATTGATTGGTTTGATATAGCTGATTTGGGATTTGAACATCCATATAGTTTCCATTTGCATGATGTTGTTCATACATATCTCTTGCATGGTCATGAACATGTAATTCAGTCCTAACTCTTGCAACGTGCCTACGTTTATGTCTAGTAATTTTGAGCATTTCCCTACGTGCACGTAATACACGATCTCTAGGCACAGAATGTGTTGGAAGTACCATTGTCGAGAAAAACCTGAGATAAAAAGAAAAATGTACTTTGATATTAGTAATTGCATACTTTTATGACCTAGGCGTACTAAAATTTCTTCCTATCTCTTAGGGAAGACTTTAGCAAAGATATACCTCAAGATAAATTTGTTCTAAACACTATTTCAATATAAAATTTGAAGTTATAACATCATATTAGCAACAATATAATCTTATATGTGCAAGATTATAAATTGAAAGAGCATATTATGTCATTATCATGGGGCATACAAAAGTCCAAATCACATGAAAATTCTCAAACCCAACAATAGAATGACATATCTATCGGAGGATCCGACAAAAAGTTATTAAAATCTTTAGATATGCTAAGAGAACTATGCATTGGATGATGAACTCATGCGACAATTCAATAGGTTCAACATTGCAGAGAACCTATTGAGGCAAACTTTTAGAGATGTGACATGCACATCGAGGCAAATGCTCTCTGGTGCAAGCACACTTGCATTCTTTTGAGCCAGTAATTCACACACTCCATCCTTTATACGATTATTGCTCTTAGCAAGGTCTCGCAACTTTTTTGCATGGTCTTTCAAAGCACACCCTGGCCAGTACTTGCGAACCAACTCATAGATTTCTCCTATATAGCCCTTTATTTCATCTATCTCGTCTTGCAACATTATCCCATCAGCCAAGCCTCCTTCATATTTTTCTGCCGGGATTTTTTCGATCCTTTGAAGGCGATCACCAAAGTTTTGACAGAAGGAGTTCGAAGCTCTTTGACTTTGTTTAAACTCTTGATTTGCTTCTCAATTGCATCCAACAGATGCAGGAGCTTTAGGGATACAACGGAAGTGTTGTGTCCTTTGACATGTTTGCACGCCGTACTGACTTCCTCCTAGCCATGTCTTTAGCTTTACGCACATTCATTCGTCCATTGGGAGTACACGAAACCGTGTTTGGTACATGGACATTGTTTCTTGCATCAGATGAGAGAGAGAGAGAGAGAGAGAGAGAGAGAGAGAGAGAGAGAGAGAGAGAGAGAGAGAGAGAGAGAGAGAGAGAGAGAGAACATATTTAAAAAGTAATTGAATACTTTCATGACCTAGGTGCACCAAAGTATTACAATATTTATGCATACATGAGAGAGACACAATGAGAGTGTCGAGAAAATATTTGACACATCTTTTTCTCCACATCAAAGCATGAATATCCATACACACATGAGGGACATAATAAAAGCATTAAACTATTAAAGTATTCTAGCATTAATTAAAACTTAAATGAACAAAATATTAATTAAAATATTATTAGTACATATATACATATGAATACATACTATTAACACAAACATAATAATGTTATCACACATTTATACTAAAACACATACACACATTAATTAATCAAACACTTAAAACACGTAATACACCTTAACAATGTAATGACACACATAACACATTAATTAATAACACGCATAAACACATTAAAAAATAATATTAACACACTTTCATATCAAAAGACATGACATGCATACATGAATAGTAACACACTTTCATATCAAAAGACATGACATGCATACATTAATAACACGCATAATACACATTATTTAATAACACACATTCATTTTTAAATGCATAATACACATTAATTATTAGCACATATATACATATGAATACATACTATTAACACAAACATAATAACGTTATCACACATTTATACTAAAACACATAACACACATTAATTAATAACACGCATAAACACATTAAGAAATAATATTAACACACTTTCATATCAAAAGACATGACATTCATACATTAATAACATGCATAATACACATTATTTAATAACATACATTCATTTTTAAATGCATAATACACATTAATTATTAGCACATATGTACATATGAATACATACTACGGACCTCCTGATTGAGAGAGAGAGAGAGAGAGAGAGTAATACGAACATACTAATTTAGTTTGGTATGCTCTCCGTACTCAGGCATGCTCTTGATAGTAAGGACGGATTTCCTTATATAGAGGAGGGTCGAGGCTCGAGGCCGCAGGTGGGAGCATGTTGAGGTGCACGTCGAGGAGGTTTCCAGGTACACGGTCGAGGCCGCAGGCAGAAGCAAGTCGAGGCGCCGGTTGAGCAGCTCAAGAAGGTGCAGGTCGAAACGCTGACGTGGAGGCGGGCAGGTGCTGTCGTGGCACCCGCCCCCGGCACCTTCGTGGGGAGGCTGAGGGCTGCCACGTGGCAGCAGCCCCCAGCCTCCCGTTAATATATAGTAAAGATATAAGGGCCATGATCGAGCAACCATTCGGTTTACAAGTACGTGTGGTTCCGGATCCAATGATATTGACACATAAAATATTGATGCACAAAATATTGATGAGATTGAGAGGTACTTAGATGCACGATATATTTCAGCTTTTGAAGCATGTCGGCAAATATTTGAATTCAAACTTCATGATGAGAAACCCGATATTCAACGATTGCAAATACATTTACCTGGAGAGAATATTGTTTCCTTTCGTGACTCTGATAGCATTTGTGATGTGGTGCAAAATGAAAATGCTCAAAAAACAACTCTCACAGAATGGTTTACATGCAATCGTTTGCACCCTGATGCTAACACAGTTCTCTATCAAGACTTTCCAATGTTTTGGGTTTGGAATGCACGCAAAAAAATGTGGACAAAGAGAAAGCAGGGAAACACATGTGGTCGAATATACTTTGTTTCACCTACGTGTGGAGAAAAATACTATTTGCGACTACTACTCACTGTATGCAAGGGGTGCACATCCTTTGAGGCATTGCGTACGGTTGATAATGTGGTATATTAAACTTTTAAGGAGGCTTGCATTGCAAAAGGAATGTTGGAAATAGATGATGAATGGCAAATGTGTTTGCGTGAAGCTGCATTGATGCAAACCGGTGCTCAATTAAGAAATTTGTTTGCATCCATCTTGGTATTTTGTTCGCCTGCCCGACCTGGGGCTCTATGGAAAGAGTTCTTAGGTCCGCTGACAGAGGATATAAAACATCGACTCTCCTTGCAAAATAGGCGAAATGTTGATATGCAAGATGAGGCCAATAATCATGCATTTATGCATATTCAAAAACTTTTAGATCAACATGGACGCAATTTGGCAAAGTATCATGGATTGCCTGAGGTGACAATGCAAGAGTACACAAATCCTTTGATCCTTGATGAACAACTATATGATAAGGTAGAACAAGAGAATACCTTCTTAACAATGCAAGCTTTGTTGAATGATGGACAAAGAAATTGTTTTATGGCAATAATGAATGCTATTGATAGTGGTTTGGGTAAACCATTTTTCTTAGATGGCCCAGGCGGTTCTGGAAAAACATTTCTATACAAATGTTTGCTTGCAAAGCTTCGCAGTCAAGGTCGCATTGCAATAGCTACAGCATCCTCTGGTATTGCTGCATTGCTTTTGCCACATGGTCGTACTGCCCATTCAAAGTTCAAAATTCCATTGCAGGTATATAATAATTCTACATGCAATATACCTGTTCAAAGTCACCTTGCAGCACTGTTAAAAGAGGCAAGTCTTATTTTGTGGGATGAAGCTCCTATGTTGCATCGTAATACCTTTGAGGCACTAGACAGAACTTTAAAGGATATAATGCAGTGTGATATGCCATTTGGTGGTAAAGTTATTCTACTAGGTGGAGATTTTAGGCAAATATTGCCTGTTGTACCAAAGGGTACCCGTGAGGATATTGTCGGTGCTGTTGTATATTGTTCCAATTTGTGGCAATATTTCAATGTTTTGAAACTTACACAGAATATGCGGGTCGCATCAGATCAGGATCAGTTTGTTGCATGGTTGCAAGACATTGGAGATGGAAAAGATTTGACACATACTAATAATATATTGCAAATTCCACTTGCATTATTGCTAAAGGGAGGATCTATGCAAGACTTGATCAATTTTGTCTATTGTGAAATGAATTGTGTAATTGATTACAAAACGTTCTTTAGTGGACGTGCCATTCTTGCACCTCGAAACAATGATGTGGAAATGATAAACAATTATGCATTGCAGCTGATGCAGGGAGAGGTTAAACAATACTATAGTGCTGATTCTGTGGATAGAACCGAGGAGAACTCATTCCTCTATTCTGTGGAATATCTAAATTCCCTTGACCTTGGTGGAGGTATTCCTCCTCATATCTTGCTACTCAAAGTAAATGCTCCAATAATATTGCTCAGGAACTTGAATCCTTCTAAAGGTTTATGCAATGGTACTAGGCTAGTATGCAAGGCTTTCAATAACAAGGTCATTGATGCAAAGATAATTACAGGGACCAATATTGGTGACAGAGTTTTTATCCCGAGGATAACTTTCATCCCAACTACACTGGAACTTCCTTTCTCAATGAAATGCTTGCAATTCCCAGTCCGTTTGGCGTTTGCAATGACAATCAACAAATCTCAAGGCCAAACGTTATCATGTTTGGGGATATATCTAAAAACCCCTATCTTTACTCATGGTCAACTCTATGTTGCTTTCTCAAGAGTAAAGTCTCCGGACAGATTGAAAGTCTTGATTAATGAGAAAGAGGACATGGTAAATGGTACCATCAATATTGTATATAATGAAGTTTTACAGAAAGTATTGTAACCTCTATTTTTTCAAAAGTGTAATATTTGTTCTCTCATATTATATTTGCATAATGTTTTTATTTCAATACAATCAAAGCCTTTTTTCTTCTTTGTTCACATATCTATAAAATGTAGTGTTGTACTTTCTTATGCTCTTTTTTAATAGTGAGTTCTTCGTCGATGAAAAGCAAGTTTGACTTATTTTCTCTGATTTAATACTTTAATGTTTTAATCATATCTCTCATGTATGGATAGATATTCATGATTTTATGTGGAGTTAGACGTATGTTTGTTTTACTATATGAGAATATTGTGTTTAAATTATTTCTACCATAAAAAGTTATTTGAACTTTCTATCATATTATATTTGCATAAATTTTTTGGTGCAATATCATCAAAGTTTATTTATTCTTTTTTAATCATATATTTTCAGGAAATAAACTATTTTACTGTCTCCTGTTCTTTTTAAGTATTAAGGTTTTCAAAGAAAATTTCAAAGAAAAGTAAGTTCAACTTTTTTCCTTTAACAAAAAATGAAATGTTTTAATCTCTTGTGCTCTTTTGAAATATTATATTCCTTGAATAGAACCATGTTTGACTTATTTTCTATGAAATTTTGTTTGCATTTATACAAAAGTAAGTTTTGAGAAATTATCATGTATAAAATTCTTTTATACAATATGCATTACAAACTCTTTTTCTCTTCTAAATTGGTCTTCTAATTTCAATATTGTAAAGTCATTTTTTTTCCTTTTTTAAAAATTTGATCAATATTACTAATTTTTATGTTTTCTAAATTTTATTGATAGATGGCCCAAACAGTATTTGAATATTATCGTGCCTCTCCATATCAAATGAGACTTCAAGAAGCATTGCGAACTATTGCTATGGATGATATTATCCATAGAACTTTGGCTAGGGTAATCGAAAGATTACCCAATGATGGATTTACTAATGGAAATACTCCTTTATATGTAGAAATTTTATATTTTGGATGGATCCAATGCTACTATGTTAGACAAACAGATGTTGAGTACTTCATATCTCGGTCCCATACTAGACACATACCGAATGACTGGAGTAAATGGGAGTTTCAAGATTTATCATGTTTTGTAACTTTACATCAGTTTCATCCAAATTCCGCCGACTGCTCTACTAATGTTAGAGCCAATCATATCACGTCCCCATGTAATACTTACTCACCAATTTCATTAATGTTTTGCTTTATAAATTTAATATTGTTATTTCTAAAGTCTTTTTTTTTCGTTTTTAGATGTTACAGCACAATCTGGGGCGGGGCGTGTCACAGCTTCGCCCACACATGTTCCCCGTGCTAGATCCACAGTTGATAATTCATCTAAGAAGAGAAAGCTTTCTTTTCGATAGTTGATTTCCGACAGTACAACTATCTTTTTGAAAAAATTATATACTTTATTTTCCATTTACCTGTTGTTATAGTTGGAATTCTTTCAGTGATATTTAAAAATCACTTTTGCTTCAGTTATGTTTTCCAATTATTATGGTTGAGATAATCAATGTTATTGTATTGAATTGTTAGATTTTATAATGAAGTTTAAAAATTGCAAGACTATTTGATTCATTACTAAGTGGAAGAATGTGTGAACAAATTAAAACATTTATGCTTCACATCCCGGCGCGAAGCGCCGGGAGAAAGCTGGCATGTAGTGCCGGCCCCGGCGCGAAGCACCGGGCTGAGTCTAGGTGCGGAGCACCTAGTATTGATGGTGGAATAGTATATAAACCCTCCTTTAAGCAAGGTCATGATGTAATAATGATCACTTACATGTGGATGCTATTGATGGCGCAACAATATATCAACCCTTCCTTAGACAAGGTGGTGATTTAATGATCAATGCATATGGATGGGGCAATAGTATATGAACCCTCCCTTAGATAAGGTGATGTGATTATCAATGCATATTGATGTTGGAATTGTACATAAACCCTCCCTTAAACAAGGGGATGTTGTAATGATCAATGCATATGGATGGTGCAATGATACATAAACCCTTACTTAGACAAGGTGGTGTGATAATAATCAATATGCAGTGCAATATTGATGGTGTAATAATGCATAAACCCTCCCTTAGCATGGAAGTATTAAAATGGCAGGGATAAGGGCCCTAACACACAAATAGATATTTGTATTAATTGAATCTTGTGACCAACCAAGTGGAGCAATAATCATTTTTTATATTGTACAAGGTGCCCATGAGAATAAAACCCTTGACCTCTGGCGTAATGCACCATCTCACTACAACCAAGATGGGAAGTCTTGGTAGGATAAGGGCTTCTTAGTGTACTGCAAAATAGGTATGCACATGTATTGTGCATCTATCTTATGCACAATGTGATCCATCCAGGCATAATCAAGAATGGACATGTATTGTGCATCTATCTTATGCACAATGTGATCCATCCAGGCATAATCAAGAATGGAATCCCAAAGCTCTTCACCAATCTTGCACATTAGAAACGATAAGAGTTATCAATTCTCAAATGAATATTTTAGCTCAAGCTCTTAGCTCAGTACAACAAGCACATTTCATAAAGAAGCTTTGATGCATGTGATCTAGTGAATCAATACTTATTGAAAAGGGTTTTAAGAAGAATTTGAAGTTATGAGGACTTGACCCTTATCACATTAGACAAATTAGCTCTTCTAGTAATGCTGGGATTGAAGATCTAATAAGCAAGGGAATGGGCAATTATAATGGGAAGCCACAATAAACAATATTTTCAACTTGCAAAGCTACAACACAATGCGCCCTTATAAGACGATAAGCAAGAAATAAGGGTTAAAATTGTACATATTAATCACTCAAATGAGGAAAACACCAAGAGCATGCCCCTTGCTTACATTAAAATTAGGCTAATTAGTAAGAGAGAAAGTTATGCAATTGTCCACATTGGTGAAGGGTTTGACTAGGATGTTCTAGCTTACAAAGTCTAGACTGAAGTAGGAAAAACAAAACTTGTGCCTATCAATGCATGAATTAAACCTTACAACAATGAGTCCTACTCATTGTTAAGAAGATGCCAATTATTAATATAATGATCATAAATGAAAGTTACATGTTATTTTTTAAGTGATGCCTAATTGAGAGGGTGCAAGGAAAGATGTTTTGATTTGCAAGAAATTTAGAACCACTACACATTACAATGTGGTTGAGGGAAGGAGAGTGTAGCTCAACCTACCAAACACCATTATAGTGACCTCTTTTAGCCAAGAGCTTACTCAAACAAAACAAAAATGAAAGAACATCAACACATGGCTCCCAACAAAGGCTCACGAGGGGCATAAAGATTGGCTTAAGGACTTGAAGAAAGTTGTGAAGAACAATCCAAAGGCCATCATAAGCCAAGCCTCCTCAACAATAATTCAAGAACAAAAGAAATCAGCCAAGTCAAGGGAATCTAAACTAATTCTAGCTCCTTCAAGAACTCTACTTTGGTAGATGAAAAGACATCCAAAAAGAATAGCTAAGAGAGCACCTTGACATCAAAAAGTTGAGCCCCCGATAAAAGATGGAGCCCTAAGAATTTACTCATTGCTTAAGGTTACTAAGCAATTATATGACTCTTACAATCAAGAGATTGAATGCCAAGCAATGATACAACTCTTACAATCAAGAGACTGAAGTCTAAACGATGTAATTTGCTACCCAAGATGGGGCCTTAAGAATTTACTCATCACTTAAGGTTACTAAGCAATGATCGATGAACTACTAGAAAACTAACATTTCACCAAGCTAGAAGATTCCACATTATACTTTGTTGTCTTTTGATAATACATAAGGTCTAGATTGAAGCATTAGAGCTTATGAGAAACAAAAAGTGTGCAATGGTAACCTTTCTAAAGGGCTAGTATGAACTATGTTGGGAGGTAGTAATGGTAGGGTAGAGACTAATTGTTATCATGAGCGAGTGGAAGCATAGAGCACACAAGACAATGGAGCATGACCCTTTACACTATACTAACTACTACACTGCTAATTGCCCAAAGACACAATGAGAAGACTTCTAAAGAATTCATCAAAACACACAATGAGTGATAAGGTTATAATTGAAGAAGAGTTATGCACAATTAGTTACTTCTCTTCCAAAATAACAATATAATCCATGTTTAAATATTTGATATACTAGCTAAGAACTCTAGCTACTTGGACACATTAGTATACTTGCAATATAACCAAGATTTCTATGAGCAACATCTTCCCAATCCAAAGTAAAATTGACTAAACCTTGTGGATAAATAAATCAAAGATCCTATCTAGACTACATTTAAATAGCACCTATTTAGGTAATGGTGAATGGCCAAGGTTGTGAAGGGAACTCTCTTGCTCAACCCCCGAGACCTACAGACTGCCTATTGGTCAAGCGTTTCAAGCCGAGCGGCCATGGCTACCTCTCAAATAGCCGACACGCTATCCTTACCCGTGGGGTGTAGTGAGCTTACCTCGATACTCGATTGAGTACCTTCAAGCTCAAGCAACCTCAATCCCTTTTCGTCAAGCTCCATTCTCCATAGTTGCAAGAGACAAGAAAAGAGAATAAGATGAAGAGGGGAGATGGGGGGACTTCTTCTCCTCAATCTCTCACTCTCAACACTCACTCCCTCACTCTCTCACACTCACTCATTCCCTCACTCAAGCACAAGCAAGAAGACAAGAGAAGAGAAGAAGAAGAAGAAGCTTTTTGCCACTCGCCCAGAATGACCTCTCATTCACTTTTTAAACTTTATATACAAAACCCTAAATCCCTTTTGGGCAGTCATCCCCTTATCTCTCTTTTCTTACATGGCCGACCCTTTTTCCCATTGTCCTCCTCTCTTCCTAGCTTAGTCCTACCACCCGTTCATGCTTACAAATTGCATAGGAGGGAGCCTGGCGCTCTTTTATAGAGGTTTTAGATGCACCTTTATATTTAAAGGTGCGCCTTCTTGCAACTTTCATGGTGGTCTTGTACTCTTGGTGGTTGTTCCCATGCTTTTAGGTTTTTTTCGGGCTCACTTTCTTATAGGGCGTATTTCCCCTTTTTTCCACCTTGCGTTTTTCCCCTTGATGCCTCGTTTTTTGCTTCCTTTGCTTTGCAGTAAACATTATCCCCCTCCTAGTTGAGTGCCAATCCCGTGGCACTGCTGGGTGGTGGGTCGAATGGTGTTGCTAGAGTAGTCGAGTGGCTTTTTGAGTTTGTATACGAGCCCTAGTGGATCGTACATTGGAGGGATTTATGGAACTAAAAATCCCTTGAGTTTGGAATGAGCCCGGGTGTTGGAGGGATTTATGGAACTGAAAGGCCCTTGAGTTTGGAATGAGCCATGGTGTTGGAGGGATTTATGGAACTGAAAGGCCCTTATACGAGCCTTGGTGAAAGGTATGCTGGAGGGATTTATGCCTTTGAAATTGAAGATAAAGTTGGACAGATCTATCATTTAGTCCTCCCTGGCTACCTTCTCCTACGTTGTTCCAAATGAGCTTCTTCATTCACTTTTTGACTGGGGTTGTTGCATCCTGCCCCGTGCTTTGTTGTGCTTGCATGATGTCATGTTGCATAAGATGGGGAGTGCATTGCATGGATGATGGGGCCTCTGGAGCTGGTGGTCGGGGCCTTTGTTTGTACTTGGAAAGAAAAGAAAGGTGCATTACATGTGGGTGTTTCTGCCTTACCGTGGAGTGTGTGGTGCCTGTGCTTGTGGAACTAGAAGATGGGTCTAGGCCTCGGTGGTATCCCACACTTGAGGACCCAGTTTGTGGATAAGGGAGATGCGGTGCAGGGGGCTTAAGGTGAAAGATCAAACCATAGGCAAGAATTACCTTGCTAGGTATGTCCTGCCCTTGATGTGCCCTAAGCATGTGTCGTGGGGGACGGGGCTAGGTATGGAAACCCTAGTTGCAGGGATTGTGGCACTCAAGGTGCTTTCGGGGGTTCAATGTTTCTTTTTTTTTTGAGTAGATGATTATAATTGGCATTTGGATGCAAGGGGTGCTCTTAGGCTCTACCCTAATCTTCCTCGAATGATTTGCGAGGTGGTCTTAGGGAGTTAGTAAAAAAGGCACGGCTATGTAGGTATTCTTTGATGCTAGCCTTTGCATTAAGAGGTGTGGTTGACAAGAAAGAATGATTACACCTCGTAAAGTGGCTATCACTCATGTCTTCAATGATCCTCATATAAAACGAGGAAAGGAGGGTTGCCCTCATCATGAGCCTGGCCATAGCCCAACTATCTATTCTTAGGTTAATATAAAAAAAGAGTGGGGAAAGGTGGGCTTTCTTAGCTGTTGGCTTTTGTTTAAGAAAAAACCTAATGGTCCTAAGGTAATTACAAGTAGTTATGAAGGATGGGTCCAGGCAAGAAGAAAAATCCTCGAGAAAGCGGTTGATGGATGGGTGCAAGTCCCCTGCTCTAAAGGTCATGCATTTCTCAGCAGTTGTTGCATTGACATTGTAGATCTTCGGGAAGTCATACATGCCATGCGCCCTCTATCGTAATCCACTCCGTGCCTGGGATGGTAGGGCATGTAGATAGGGTCATTCCGTTCTTCCTGTAGCATGCCGCAGAAGGCCATCCATGCATCAAAATTGGTGTCCCAAATCCTCCTTCGCCACTCAAATGGTTTTGGAAACCTGATAGACCTTATCTTGCCAGTAGTCAGTGGGTTCCTGCCTCCATTGTGTGATTACAATGCTCCGCTCCTCAACCCATCGGTTTACTAGAGTATTGCCCAAACAAATGAACCTTTCCACTACCTCCAGGGGTAAGACTCGGTCCAAGGCTCATGGGTAGAGGGAGGAGAACTTGAAGGGTCGGGATTGGAGGTCCTGCTGTTGCCAGATAGTCAGCTCCTACGGCTAGCTGACGAGATGGTGACCTCGCATAGTGGCATGGGCTTGTCAAGCAGTTGTTGTGACCGTGCTTGCGCTCTTTGTTGGGCTTGCTCCACAAGTTCCCATATTCTTCTTCTTACAGCAACAATGCGCTCGGGAACTTGGGCACCCTCTAGCTCTTCTAGGGGTAGATCAAGCAAGGGTGGACTTGGCTCTTTGGTTTGTGGTTCTTCTTCGAATGCTTGATCCAAGTTTCCTGAGTGGAGAGGTGGGCTGGTCGCAAGTAGTTGCGTTGCTACTCCTTGGTTATGTGTGTGCCGGTTGGGAGTGTGCTCTCTTGCATGCCATACCTTAAAGCTCTGATTGTCAATTCCAACTTCCTTTTCATTCTCTCCACCAAATCCTCACCTTCAACTTGTGTAACATGAAGTACAATTCTAAAAAAGGATTACCTTTGCGCATTGGAGCATGCTTCGGTGGCCTCAACTGTGAATTTTGTGAGCACCCTCTCGTACTCCGCCACTGCCAGGAGTTTTGTCAACCCTCGTACTCTTTCAAAGTTGCGCCTCTTCCACTACTGCGCCTTCTCTTCCAGATCTTCCTTGCCCCTTTCCATCTCCTGAGACATCATCATTACCACCTACTGCTGCTTATCCCACACTTCTAGCATTTGGGTCTTCTCTTTATCCCGGCGGTTCAGCTGCTCTTCGACTATTCTTCTACCTTGATCAGCCATGAAGAACTGTTGGTGGGCCTTTGCAAGCCTTTCTGATAGATCCTTAGTAGTTTGCGCGTGGCTTTCTAGCTCCGCTAGATGCAATTTTCTTTCGATCATGGCCATGGCCATCAGTCCCTCCACTTCCTGAGGGCGTTTTGCAAGTTGTCATGTAGGCTCTTGGTCGCTTCTTCTATGGCCTCTTTCTTCTCCTTCGACACGACCCCTATTTCTCTCTCCAGTCTTCCTTGCTTCTCCATTGCCATGACCACAGTTGGAATACCAGGGCATCCTCCTGTTCTTGGCGTCATTCTTCTTGTGCCTGGTCTCCTTCTTGAGGGCTCTCCCGAAGTTTTCGCAGTTTTGCATACATAGCTTCCACCCGTGCCATTCGTTGTGGAGCTCAACATATTGTTGGATGAGCAACTTGTGGTCCCACTGTTCTGCCACTAGGTCTTCCCTTAGGCGATCTTCATTCTCTTGTGCTTCCTTTTCTTTGGCACCTAGTTGCTCTTTCAGGTTTTGAATTTCTTTCTAATGCTCCATGGCTTGCCATGTCATCTCTAGCCATAAAGCTGCGACAACTTCTCTTTCGGCCTCTAGTTCCATAGCCGTGGCCTTCTTCTCTCCCTTAGCCTTCTCTAGCTGGGCTAGGAGTTCAGCTACGTAGGCATCATAGTCTGTAGCCGGGCATTGTTGGCAGTGCTGTGGTGGTGGATGCTTCCAACCTTTGCTACTTTGGGTCTTGCCTTGACTCGGCGTCTGTTGTTGTTGGCCTTTTTAGAACTACCCTTGGCACTATCTCTTGTACTTTCATGACCAGGAACTTCATCATGGACATGAGCTGAGTGGTGTCCATGGCAGGCATTGGGTCCTGTGTTGTGGAGGTGGTGGTGGCGGTTTGAGGTGTGAGAGTCGAAGGGAGGGGATGCAACGAGGCTTTTCCCTTTCCTGCAACAACTGGGATTGCTTCAGCGCTGCCACTTGGTTTGCCTTCATGCCATGGGCTCAAGGTGGCCATTTCTCTAGGGTCGCGGGTCTCTTCTACCGGCCTATGCATGGCCTCCACCGCGCCCTTGCAACTACGCCATGGCAAATGCAGTCGGACCAGGCTACAGGTATCTGAGTCCCAAAATCGGACACTTGGACCGTCCGACTCTACAAGTCGGACCACTCTACTAGTCGGACTATTCGACTCAGAAGCACCACTTGAGAGTCGCGACCACCCAGTCTGATCGGACGACCAACTATGCGATCGGACTGTCTGACTCTGCCAGTCAGACCTTGGCACATGGCAATAGGACCCATTTTTAGACTCAGACCCACCCAACCACTCGAACCAACTCCAATAGGACCACCCGATCTGATCGGATAGTCGGACCACCTAGAATCGGATGGTGGGAATCGGACCACCAGGGCAGAACATTTTAAACTGGTGGTAAGTGAGCCACCTCCTCAGGCCAAGGCCACTTCGAACACATCCCCAAACATCCCTAAGTACTTGACCCGGCTCTCAGAAGCCAAAAATTGGAGAAACCACACTTGGGCAGCCTAGAGTCAACCTCTAGTAGCAGGCCATAGAATAGACGAGACTTAGAGTTGAAACTGTCCCTCAGATTCCAATCCGGCTTGGATGGAGTGTAGAGTGTGCATCATAGACCCTAGACAATATGAGAGGACAGCCAGGAAATGCGCTTAGAGCCATATTAGGCTATGAACAAAAGGGGAAAAAGCGAAAACTGCATTGTTCATTTTGCATTCTCACCCCACGCCGATTTCATCATTTAAAGTGCACTAAAAGGGAGAAATCTTGATTTGGCAATGTGCACTGGAAAACACTAAGCACAAGTATGAATAAAATTGACAGCTGCTTTCAATAACAAGGAACTCACATAGAATCATAATAATTCAAAGAACCCACCAATAGGAGCAGACCCTAAGACGTAGCTAGGTACCACAGAGCCCTGTGAATAGGACCCTGAAGACCCCGAAGAGTTCAAAGACGATAGGATCGAGGGCAAGTCGGTTAGTGTCTTGAGCCACACAGTCTTGCAGGCCTGCAGAAACCCTCCTGTCGAGATTGCTAGGTTCAATGTCACATTAGCAAATGGAATGAAGGTAAGGTTGTTTGGAGTTTTAAAAAATTGGCCAGTGAAGATTGTAGGCGTCTAGTTCTTTATACACTTCATTGTTATGAAGGGAGTGGACTACGACATCCTGCTAGGTTGACCCTGGATGAGGAATGCATGAGTCATCGAGGATTGGGGCAATGGTCTAATCTTCTTAGGGAATTGGAAGGAAGCATCAAGGGTGGAGATGGATACCTGGAAGACAACACCTGTTGATCTAGATGCCATCTCAGCCACATTGAGGGGTGACACGCAACCAACCACACCGTATGGGCCACTTACCAAGTATATCCCCTACCCTGAGGATGAGCGAGATTGGATGCATGTCCTTGCAACCATCGATCTCCCATTCTCAGACAATGAGGAGGAGTATAAGCAAGCCACACAAGCCATGCGCACGCTAGAGGAGGAACACTCAATACCACTCTGCATGATGGCAAGGAGTGCATGTGGTCAGCCCAAACTTGTCACTTTCCATGTCCCAAATAATAAGCTAGAACTCCAGGAGACCCTAGAGTATTTGATAGGCAAATTGGAGGGCAATCCTTCCACTAATCTCTTGCCCCTCAGAGACCTCTTGGCTAAGTACAAGTGGAAGTGGACCAAAGTTGATGACCTGAACTTGCTATACAATTGGGCTCTAGTCACTGACGAGAAAGAGGCTAGAAAGGAGGACCTAGGAGACGACAAGCAGTCAGGGAGTAATGGTTCTGACAATGAATATGAGGATTGTTCCTCCATCAGTGGAGAGCGAGGAGGAAATGGATATTGTGGAGTATGATACTGATGGAAGGGTGATAGAGCAAATAAGAGCAGACTCCAGGCGTTGAGAAAGGAATGCATATGAGATCAAGAGAGGAGTTATGAGATTGGATTGTGATCGCTCTTGGTTGGAACGCATAGGGGCAATGGATTATGAGCAGACTGGAATTGCCTAACCACCAGTGGTACCTGTGTTTAGGACAGACACACCTACTAAACTATGACCATCTAGGGAGACTCCTTCCTCCAGTGAGGGCTATGAGTTCAACTCAAAGTCTGAAGTCAGTATGGAGAGCAACCCTAAAATACCCATGCCATCCAAAACTAAACACACCAAGGGGGACTTGCCGGTCCACCTAAGGCGCAATTGGCTAAAGGAGGAAAGAAAGAAACGAACAAAAGAGTCAGATGCAGAATGATAGAAGAAACCACAGGACCTACCCAAACGTTTCACTAAGTTCAAGAAGGGTGACAGAGTGGTGGTCCTACTAGGAGCAAAGAGGCAGGGCCAGACCAGCGAGCCTATTGAAGGACCCGCCAAGGTCAAGGAAGTCAACCTAACAGGGAAAGCTGAGAAGCCTCGACCTGTATTCATAGTAGACGACCTGACCAAGGATGAGGAGGCTAACCTTGTTGCTCTCCTACGAGAGTACGTGGACATGTTTGCCTGGTCTCTGGATGAACTTAAGGGAGTCGACCTCAGGGTTGTGACCCACAACATCCCTATGGTCCCTGATGTTGTTCCTGTAAAACAACGCCCTTACCCCATGAATCCAAAGCATGCACATGTAGTAAAAGAGGAGATTGATAAACTCATGAGAGCAGGATTCATCTGTGAAATAGAGCACATGGACTGGGTATCATCAATAGTGATTGTTATGAAGAGAAACGGAAAGATCCGAGTGTGCGTCAACTACAAGAAAGTCAATGCCGCTACGAAGAGAGATAACTACCCATTGCCATACACCGAGCACATGCTTGAGAGGGTGGCAAGAAAAGAAGTCTACAGTTTTCTGGACGGCTTCTCGGGCTACAATCAAGTGCAAGTACACCCTAATGACAAGCACAAGACTGCCTTTGCTACAGAGTGGGGGGTATTCGCCTACATCATTATGCCCTTTGGGCTAATGAACGTGCCTGCAACCTTCCAACGCCTGATGTGCACGATCTTCAAACATGCTCAGACATGAGCTAAAGGTCTTTGTGGACAATCTATGCGTACACTCTAGCTGGGCGGAACACTTAGAGAAACTAAGGGCAGTCTATGAGCGGTGTCGACTTTATAATCTCTTGTTGAACCCCCTGAAGTGCCAATTTTGGGTAAAACACGGATGCATCCTAGGGCATGTGTCCAAGAACGGCATCGCCACTGATTTCTTGAAGATCAAGGTTATTGTCGACTTGCCACCACCCAACAATTATAAGGGTGTTCAGTGCTTCTTAGGTCACATAGGGTACCATCGACACTTTGTACTGAATTATGCACTAATTGCAAGACCATTGTACAAGCCATAATTCTATTCGAGTTGACCGAAGAATGCCAGCGTGCTTACGAAGAATTGAAAAAGGCTCTTACCACCACACCCATCTTACGAGCCCCAGATTGGACCAGAATGTTCCGTGCGCATATAGATGCATCTAAGTTTGCCATTGGAGCTGTTTTGTGCAAACCTAGCAAAGACAACCTTGATTACCTAGTGAGCTTTGCTAGTAGGCAGCTCACTGATACGGAGATGAACTATTCCACTACAGAAAGGGAGGGGTTGGCCATGGTGTTTGCCATTAAGAAATTTAGACATTATCTTTTGGCCACACCCTTCACCTTTCTTGTTGACCATCAAGCATTGCTCTATCTAGTGAACAAGCCTTGCGCTACATGACACATTGCATGATGGTTATTGATTCTTCTAGAGTTTGACTTCTATGTGGTTGTACGCAAAGGGAAATAGCATTACATGGTAGATCACATGTCCCGCATACCCATAGGTGAAGCCGCTGGACAAGGCATAACGGATGACCTTCTAGATGCGCATCTCTTTGGCCTACCCAGTGACAAGAAATTATTCAAGACTGATTTAACGCCATACTGGGCTGACGATGTTGTCCACGTACTCCAACACGGTCTACCCGAGAGACCTATTGAGAAGGCCAAGCTTAGGAGGCTTATTGTGAAGATCCAACCCTATTAGCTGATTTCTGGCCAACTCTATAGGTTAGGGCAAGATGCGTTGCTACGCAGGTGTGTGTGTGAACATGAGATGCATGACATGTTGAGAAAGGCACACGCCAGAATCGCTGGGGGCATTTTAGTGGAGACACGACAGCCCCTAAGGTGCTGCAGTCTCAACTGTGGTGGCCCACGCTATTCTGTGATGCGGCTAGATTTGTCAAGCACCGTGATGAGTGCCAAAGGACCAAGGTCCCCGCGTGGAAGGACAAAATGGAATTGACCCCTGTAATAGCATGACAACCTTTTGAGAAATGGGGCATTGACTTCATCGGACCCATTAGTCCTGCGGCCTGTCAAGATTGTGGGAGAGAAGGAAGGAGTCTCACTTGTAGCTTTCTTGCTTGCACAATGGGGAATACACACAAGGGTGGAGGCTGAAAACAGTTTTCCTCTTCTTAGTTGTGTAAGCCAAAAAGAACACACATACAAAGAAATAAAAGAACCCTATATATGGGTCTCAAACCAAACTCAACTAACTAAGGTGGCATACTAACCGAGCCACGAACTAGAGTAGATAAGGATAGATGTCATCTAGCTATTATTCATGGGCGGTGTACCAACCGCATCTGCAACTGACAAGTCAATGACATAAATGCACAACGGTCACCCTGGCATATCACGAGTGGAGCTCGATATCTCAACACTCCCCCTCGAGCTCAATCCCAATTCCTGCACACCAAGCAGGTCTCTGAACTTGCGCAGCTTCTCTGCGCCCAATGCCTTCGTGAATATGTCAGCTACCTGATCCTCTGTGCTGACATAAACTAGATCAATAAGACCTAGTAAAACTCTCTCTCGCACATAGTGATAATGCACCTCAATGTGCTTTGTTCTAGCATGATAGATTGGGTTATTTGCCAAGTGTATACTACTCATGTTGTCGCAATAAATGACAACTAGCCCATCTGTAGGCTGATGCATATCATAAAGTAGCTTATGCAACCAAGCTACCTCACATGCAGCCATTGCTGCACCCCTGTACTCAGCCTCTGTGCTCGACAAGGCAACTATAGGCTGTTTCTTGCTGCTCCAAGTGACTGCAACACTCCCAAAAGAGAACACATACCCACTGGTAGATCGTCTATAAGAAATACTACCAGCCCAATCAGCATCAGTGTATCCATGCAACTGTATCTGAACCCGAGTCTCATAAAGTAGTCCATACTGCAATGTGGACTTCACATACCTGAGTATGCATCTAGCCACATCCAAATGCGGTTTCCTTGGAGCCTGCATGCCTCATATCGAGCATCGAAGTAGGATATTCATCCCCGAACTGGAGCTTGAGATAGGTAGGAAGTTGGGTGTTTTCGATCTTCAGAACAGGTAAGCATTTTGGGATATTCTGGTTGTTTGATGATTGGAAAACATGGAGAAATTAGTTTAGTGTTTTGCTTTCGATTTATGTTGTGTTTAAGGTAGGTTAACAGTAGGAAATCACACCCGAGAGGCAGAGGGTTGCTGCTGTGAAACAGGGAGAAAATCGGGGAAAACAGGGGAAAAATGGAGGAAATGCGCATGTAAATGTGTAGGAAACGCTAGGAGAGTAATCTGTAGTGTTCAGGGAAGGACCAGCAGGGTATAAGTTTTGGAAGGGCAAGAGAATCCTCATTTGCAACCAGCTGAGAGTAAGAGAGAGAGAGAGAGCGAGCTTGGCGACCGTTTGATCGACCAGGGCACGGAGTGGCATTGCATTCGGCAATCCCCAGGTACATAGATCTCTCCCTCACCACTCCAACCCCATTACTGGTGAATTTCGTGGTCAATAGTAATAGATATCTGGAGATCTTTGGGCGAATCCGTGCTCGCAAGTTCGTCAGGCCGGCGAGATCGGACGCTCGATTTTGTGTCCGATTCCCAGAATCGGACACTCAGACAGCCGTCCGATTGGACCACCCTGTCCGATTCGGACACTCGGACAACCGTCCGATCAGACCACCATGTCCGATTCGGATGCTCGGACTCAGACGCTAGGACTCGGACGCTCGGACTCGGACCTGTCCGATCTGACAACTTAGGACACGTCAGCAAATCGGACTAGCCCATAATCGGACCACCTAGAATCGGACACTCGGACCAACCCGTCCGATCGGACCACTTGTTCGATTTTCTAAAATGGGACATCTAACCCCCATCCGATTCTGAAACTCGGACCCACCTGGTCCGATTCCTAGAATCGGACCACTGGTAAATCGGACGTCCGATTCTCAGAGTCGGACACACAAAAAAAAAAGGGGGGAAACCATCAAAACTTGACCCAAGTGCAACCCGCTCCAGGACGACATGGCAAACGCCTTGTAGGCAGTTCCCGACGTAGGAGTCAAGACCAAGGGACAATGCTGGAGCACTCCCCAATGACCTGCCCCCTAGTGAACAACGAGAAGCAGTGCAGACCCTAGATCCAACAAGAGAGAACTCCAGGGGGTGCTGGAATACCTAACGGACCAGCTAGCTGGCAACCCAACAGCCAACTTCAAACCACTCCAGGACCTCTTAGAGGATTCCAAGTGGCAATGGACCAGGGTGCACGAGCTGAACCTCATGTATAACTGGGCCTTGGTTCCTGACCAACGACACGATGCAGACCAAGCCCTAGGAGATGATGAGTAGTCGAATGACAAAGATTCCTGCGATGAATACGAAGACTGCCAATCCTTCAGTGTTGAGAGTGAGGGCGAAGTGGATACCATAAAATACGACACTGAAGGACGAGAAATTGAGTAGATACGAGCAGACGCCAAGCCGCAGAAAAAGCAGGTCCTTAGAATGGACCAAGGAGTCATGCGCACGAAATGTGATCGTGCTTGGTTGGAATGCATGGGAGCCGTAGACCTTGAGCAAGCCGGCCTAGCCCAACCAGGAACGACATCAATACTTAGAACCGAATCGCCATCTGAACTGCGGCCACCAGGGGAGACCACCTCTTCTAGCGAAGAGGGAGGGTTTGACTCTGAATCGGAAGTTACTTCAGATAGTGACCCAGAGATCCCTAGGCCGCCCATGACCAGATGCACCAAGGGGAACTTACCCGTCCACCTGAGGCGCAGATGGTTAAGGCAGGATAAGGTGAAGCACCCCAAGGATGCACAATCAGAGGAACAGCGAAAGCCGCAAGACCTCCCTAAACGCCTCACTAAATTCAAAAAAGGGAATAGGGTAGTGGTTCTGCTAGGTGCCAAGCGTCAAGGGCAGACAAGCGAACCGATCGAAGGACCAGCCAAGGTCAAGGAGCTTAACCTAGCCCTGGAAGGGGAGATACCCTGACCCGTCTTCATTGCCAATGACTTAACTGGTAAGGAAGAGTTTAGTCTTGTCGCTCTCTTGCGGGAGTACATGACCTCGCATTGCTAGAAGCTCATACTCGAGGCCTAGGAGGCAAAGAGGACATTACATGCATAGAGGAGCAGTCAAGCCATGATGGATCCCCAAAACCCTATTGCAAGTAGAACACTAGTATGAGGGCAATGCCTAGGTATGGGTACCTAAAGCCAAGATGTTGGTGACACTCAAGTGTCTCCCTCCTCAAACTTGTCTATACAAGATCGCACAACAATTAGGGAGTCAAAACCACAGGAGACTCAAGCTACAAAGCCTATAGATCCAAAAACTGCTAAGCCTATAGAGCCTCAACAAGTCTATCAACAAAATCAATAGCTTGCTGCTCCCAACCCTCCTCAACCTAGCATTGCTAGTGCCCCAAGGGCATCACAAGCATCGACCAACATAACATCAGCATTGCAAACCATGCCTCTTGTACAAGAGGCTAAATCGGCGCACCCTCAGGATCAACCCAAGTCATAGATACCAGTCCACACTAAGCTATCTAGTCCAGTCAAACCCCAATCTCTTACACGCCTTAAACCCTCTTATGAGCAACGATCCATCCTTACCTTGGCCTTTGACTTAGCTGAAAATATGGGGGATGACTTGATCACTTGCATTCGATATTTGGATGCTACATTTACCATGCTTACTAAAAGCTATGAGCAATTAGACTTAGGTCTTTTAGAAGAGCCTTTAGCAAATAGAAGTGCAAACCTTGCCTTGGGAGGAATCAAAATTTCTGTTCATTAAGGCCCCCATAATAGCTAAAGTGTTAATTACCAATGAAATTTCTCGTAAGAAAGCATGCAAACAATAACTCATTACATCCTATGACAAGAGCATGGTCTATGCTACAAACTTGGAAATTGAAGAGTTGAAAAACCTAGCCGACAATGACTCCTCTTTCTTGCGAAAATGGTATGCTCTACAACTTCAATGGGAGTAAGAGGGCTGCAAAATTATGACCAATGCTAAGCAGAGACATGCAATTAAAGCCTCTGAGTATGACCCAACTTATGTAGATCTCCCACCTCCTATAGGGTATTGGCAATTAATAGCAACTGACCTCTAGAAGAGCATGCCATGACCCACCCCTATTTAGATCGCATCCTTACTGAGGAAGAGCTACACATTGCCAATAGAATTGCTCTGGTGACTTCCTAACAAATGTCCTCACCTCATTGTTCAAGTAGGATTCTGACCTTTTGACATGGACCGCTATGCGAACTTGGAATACAACCCACACTTCTACACGGGGAACCTGCTTGAGCCAACAGGAGCAATGAGAGCATCTATTAAGGACAGGGTTGACACTCCAAGAGGTGGAGCTATTAGGCTTTAAGCAGGAACAAGAACCACAAGAGTCAATGAGAGAGGAAGAGTAGTAGGTATCGCCACTACTAGAAGAGGGGCAAGATTTTGAAATAAGGCAACAAGATGAGGAACAAGTCCCCCAACCACCCTCTTCAAGAGACCATAAGCCCAATAGGAAGTGCAACCTGAGGATGCAATAGCTAAAAGAAAAGAGAAGGCCATGAAAAGAAGGAAGAGGGTGCTCGAGCAAGCACAACGAAGACTAAGGGCACGACCCCTAGCAACCCCAAAAGCCCCCATTCCGCAAAGAAAAGAATGCTTTCTAGTCAACTGGAACCTAGAACAAATCACAGTATGGGAGCAATGGGAGATTAAGAGCAAGCCCTTTGAATTCACCTTCTGATTTCCACCCACACTAAGCAGGGTGTTATCCCCTAAAGGGGTGGGGGAAGTGATCAGCATGGAAAGGCTTGGGGAGAAATGGAGCATAGAAAGAGAAACACATCCAACATTGTTGAGGACAGATGCACATGATTATTGGGAAGACAAGGCCATGGAGATGCCCAAGTCTATCAAAGGATATGAATCATAACGAAAATAGAGGTAGAGAATCTGGGATGGGAACATAGACACATGGATGTTATTTTGAAGCACCCTACCCTATGAAAAAACAAACCCAGTGTACAAGCCATATCCAAGAAGGGTAGGGGTAGACTTCAACCTTGACATCCATAGTTGCTACAACTTCCCTAAAATCTATAACATAAATGCTATTGAGTTGGAGGTAGCTCTTATGTTCTTTGAAAATGACCTAGGACCCTCAATCTCCCACTTCCTTAGGGAATTCTCCTCCTGCCTGAAAGGTGAGAAGGATCGAAGCTTGCACGCGAGCTATGGCGGGAGAGCAAGAGCAAGAAAGAGAGAGACAAGAAATGGGAACTTCAACAGTCACAATGTGTGACCGGGCCTTCCTTTATTCAAACTGTCACTAAAAGAATAAAGAATAAAGTGACGTGACGGGCGCCCGCCACCTGCAGTGTGCAGTGGCGGGTACTGTCAGTGTAGTAATGCACGGGGCGGCACGGCGGAGGCGCCTTTACCCCCAACAACCTCCCACTTAAAGGCGAATCTGCCCTAGTGAGAGAGAAAAGAAAAAGAAAAGACAGTACAAATGTACATAGGTACAAGGGATGAGGAAAGGCGACATCTCATCCAACGCCCATCAACCTCCTGAGGAAGGCAAAGCGCTCAATAGTGAGGCTCTTCGTGAGCAGATCTGCAGGATTCTCGTCAGTGGAGATCTTGACAAGGTCAACAGACCTGTCCTCCACGACACCACGTATGAAGTGATACCTCACCTCAATGTGTTTCGTCTTCGCATGGAAGACTGGATTCTTAGCCAACTGAATGGCACTCATAGAATCCGAATGCAGTGTAGGTGTAGCATCAATCCCAAGGTCAGCAACTAGACGGCCTAACCATATGGCCTCCTTGCAAGCCTCAGTGGCTGCAACATACTCCGCCTCAGTGGTAGACAAAGCCGTATACTTCTGAACCCTGGACATCCAAGAGACAGCCCCTCCAGCATAGGTGAATCCATAGCCAGAAGTGGACTTCCTACTATCTGCATGTCCTGTATAATCGGAGTCAGTGTACCCCACGACCCCTGTATCCTGGCTGCCATAGCAAATACACATATCTGCTGTGCCCTTCAGGTACCTCATGATACCCTTCACGGCATCCCAATGTCTGCTGCCAGGTGTAGCCATATAGCGTGCCACAACACCAACTACATGCGCAATATCTGGACGAATGGCTATCATGGCATATATCAAACTGCCCACGGCTGAAGCATAAGGGATCTTGGCCATCTCGGCCCTTTGCTCATCTGTCTGCGGACAATCGGCCTGTGATACCTTCACATAAGAAGGTAATGGACAGCCAATAGGCTTTACGTCCTGCATGCGGAAGCGCTCAAGGACTTTATGAATGTACTCCCACTGTGAGAGATACAAAAGCCCCTGATGCCTATCGCGCTTAATGCGCATCCCAAGTATATGTGAGGCCTGTCCCAAATCCTTCATCTCAAAGCTCTTCTTCAGCTGAGATTTAAGAGCATCTAGCTCATCATGAGCTTTCCCTGCTATCATCAACATAGAGTACCAAGATAAGCAAACTGCCATCACGGGCTTTCTTCGTGTAAAGACACGGATCCATAGCACTCCTGCTGTAGCCCTGTGACTGCATAAAGGCATCAAACTTATGATACCATTCCCTAGGTGCCTGCTTCAAGCCATACAAGCTCTTCTTCAACTTGCACACTAGGTGCTCCCTGCCAGGTTCTGCAAAGCCCTTAGGCTGATCCATATAGATCTCATCATGCAAGTCCCCATGTAGAAAAGCCATCTTGACATCCATCTGATATAGATCTAAGTCAAGCTGTGCAACCAAAGCCAAGACTAAGCGCAGGGTGGTCATCTTAACCACAGGAGAGAAGTCCTCATCAAAGTCCACACCATGTTCCTGCTTAAAACCCTTTGCTACCAATCTAGCCTTGTATGCCGGCTTGGGGTGTCCAGGGGTACTTTTCAGCTTGTACACCCACTTGCATGGCAAAGCCTTCTTGCCCTTAGGCAAGGCAACCAAATCCCAAGTCTCATTCTTATGCAGGGAGTCTATCTCAGACTGCATAGCCCTCTCCCAGGAGTGACTGTCACCCCTGCGCATAGCCTCATCATAAGTGAAAGGCTCTTCTGCATCTGTAACCAAAACATAATGCATAGAGGGCTGAAATCTGTCAGGTGGACGTCTATCTCTAGCAGACCGTCTCACCGCAGGCTCTGCTGCCTGTCTAACTGCCTGTCCAACATCCTGGCCCTGTGGAGGAACTGCTGCAGGCTGTACTACTGGCTGTGCTGGAGCTTTAGGCTCCTCCTGAAAGATCACTCTGCGGATCTCAACCACCTTCTCAGGCTGCTTGTGCATCTTGTCTTCATGGAAGACGACATCATGGCTGCGTACTATTTTCCGCGCCTGCGGATCCCATAAGCGATAGCCCATCTCTCCTGACTCACCATAGCCAAGGAATATGCATTTAATGCTCTTTGGATCCAATTTACTCCTCTTGTCCTTGGGCACACGGCAGAATGCCTCACATCCAAAGACACGGAGATGCACATAAGAGGGTGGCTTACCAGCCCAAACTTCCTCTGCAACCTGGAAATCCAATCCACTAGAAGGCGATCGGTTTATGACATGCACTGCCGTACTAACTGCCTCAGCCCAAAAACTCTGTGGTAGGCCTGCATGGCTAAGCATAGAGCGTACACGCTCCTGAATAGTCCTGTTCATGCGCTCAGCCAAACCATTCTGGGCGGGGGTGTAAGGGGCAGTCAACTGACGCTTAATACCCCTGTCATCACCAAACTGCTCAAAAGCACGTGAGATATATTCTCTCCCATTGTCAGTCCTAAGGCATTTCAGCCTATACCCAGTCTGGTTCTCAACAAGAGCAAGCCAACGCTGAAAGACTGCCAAGACATCGGACTTTTGCTTTATGGGATAAGCCCACACTTTCCTAGAAAAATCATCAATGAAGGTAACAAAGTACTTCGCGCCACCCATAGACATGCAAGGCATAGGCCCACAAACATCGGAATGCACCAATGCCAAGGGCTCACTCATGCATGGCCTACCCGATTTCTTATGCGTGGACCTATTCTGCTTACCATAAAGACAATGATCACACGAGTCAAAACATGCATAATCCAAAGGCGGAAGATACTGCAAACCAGATAACATTTTCATTCCCTTTAAAGACATATGCCCCAAACGGGCATGCCAAAGTGATACATGTGGGATAGAGCCCACTGCCAAAACATGGTCTACAGAAGACCCAGATACAACAAGAGGATAGAGGCTGCCAGCCTTGGCGCCTCTAGCAAGCACAAGTTTGCCTTTGGTGATCTTCCAGGCAGAATCCCCAAAACAGACATGAAACCCTGCATCATCCAACTGTCCTGCAGACATAAGACTGCGCGTAAGCGCAGGTACATGACGTACATCCCTGAGCAAAAAGGAACTGCCAGTGGAAAACTGCAACTGAATATCTCCACACCCCACAATATCAAGAGACCTGTCATCTCCAAGTCTGACTGATCCAGATACAGTACGGTAAGAGTGAAACCACTCACGGTAAGGCGTCACATGGAAGGACGCACCTGAATCCAATAACCAGCACTATGCATACATACTAGGTGTCTCAGTCAAGTGTGAAGCATCAGAAGAACTAGCTGCAAGTATGAACTCATCACTACCATTGGAATCCTTGGTCTGCATGACATTAATTTCTTCAATCTTGACGCTGGACTTCGCAGGTACTATGCTGCGATCAGAGGACTTCTCCTGCACTTTCTCTTTGCCCTTATCCTTGTGCTTCTCATTGCGCAACTCATGACACTGTGGTCTGATATGGCCCTTTTTCCCACAATGATGACAAGTGACATTTGCATTGCGCCCACGCGACTTACTACGCGACTTGCCACGAGATTTAGACCGACCCTTCTGCGAGTCACGACCTCGGCCATTACCACGGTCATACCTGTCATTCCTGCCTCTAACTGTCAAAGCATGACTACCACGAGAGGCATCCAAGTTTTTGCAATTCACCTCTTCCTGAAAAAGAGCACTCTCAACATCTGCCAATTTTAGAGTAGCACTAGAGGCACAAAGAGCAGTGCGGAATACATCCCATGACTCATTCAGAGTCCCAAGCAAGAAAAGAGGAGTTACTTCCTCTCCAAAGGTGATATCCTGCGAAGTCAGGTTCTTCAGTATAGCATGGAACTGGATCAAGTGAGCAGACATAGTTGCATTATCCTTCATGCGCAGATCCATAAGCTGCTTCAACTAGTACATCTGACTCGCCGGACTTTTCTTATCATAAAGATTCTTGATCTTATTCCATAGATCCCATGCACTCTGTGCTTCCTCAAATACATTATAATGTACCTGTTCAGTGAGAGACAATACAATCGTGGACTTGCATAGCTCATCAAGTTCAAGCCAGTCGTCATTGTCCATAGTTTTAGGCTGCTCCCCACTCAACCGAAGTGGCTTAATCTGAGATTTCTGCACCAAAACCTGCCATATTTGACTCTTCCAGTAAGAGTAGTTGGTACCATCCAACTTTGTAATGTTAAAAATGGCACTATCATGCGAAGATGACGCCATTATGCAGGCTGGAAATGCCCAAACAGTCTAAAACTGCTTGCTGTTTTACTGCAGAAACTGCCCAAAAATGACCAAAACGGGGTCCAAAGGGGCGAGCAAAGTGTGCCAAAAGTTGCTGCCCACTTAGTACTAGGTGCAGTACACCAAATTAGGATATTTCAGCAAGAAAAGTACACCTCAGTCCACCAATAACTGCTTGCTGTAATAAATTGCAGGTATGCACTCTAGAGAGCAAACTGTCCCAAAATAGGATCCAATGTCAAGCAAACAATGCTAGGTCCAAAGCCGGCATGAAACGGACATAAGCAAGGCCAATGACAGTGAAAAGAACATGAGCTCAACACCGAAGCATGTCAAAATAACATATGCCAGTGAAAGGCACACCCCCAGACACTCTAGGCAAAGTGTTCCTGTAACTGCCAAAACCTGACACAAATAGGTGTCTGCTCAAAAAGAAAGATCCAAATATGAGACTTAGCTCATAAGCATCCTGTGAACCAAGAGTACATCAATGCATATCCATAAAGATCGGAGTATGATCCCAAAGTCTCAATGCGTATGTAGCTGCTTAAGACATAAACTGCTCCAAATACATGTAAGTGCTCCAATAGCATGCAACTGTCAAAGGTCAAGCAAGCATGTAAAATGCTCCCACTGGCACAAAAGGCGTACAAAGCGAGCTCAGAAGCTCAAACAACCCAAGAGAAAGCACCAGTGATAAGTGACCTTGTCAATGCATCAAGCGCATCCAAGAGAGCATGACATACATGAAGCACCGGTCGTATTAACCATGAAGCAATACATAAGCCCAAATAAGCTCTCGGTCAACTCAATGACATCCAAATAGCAACCAAGATCAGTGATCAAGTAAGCCGGGAATGCTCAAATACATCCAAATCCAAGCTCCAAATGTCGGTATGGCATACACGAACCAAATAGCATATGTCATGAACCAAAGCATGTAATGCAAAAGCCTAACTGTCAAGCAGAGACATGAGGCATAGGCGGTCCACGAGCATGCCAAGTCGGTCCAAATGCCAGTGAAGACGGAGCTAATGTGAAGCTCAAAAGCATCCCATAATCTCATACATATGCTCCAAGCCGTCCCCAAATGTCAGAGACATCATGCCAAAGCTCAAAGCATACATCCGGTATCGGTAGGTAAGTGCCAAAGCCTGTAAAGTACCTTCAGCCCACTGTTATTCCAGCATGTATTTACTGTTCTAAACAGTAGATTTCAGCCCCGAATTCAAGCCAAAATCATGGTCAAACCAAATGCATACATCCCAATACATCCGGGTAGGAAGTAGACCGCATACGGGCATCAAATAAGGTAACCGGAGTAAAGTATAAGCATCAAATGCCAATGCCAAGTGTGGCTGCCCTGTTTCCAGCACTGTATAACAGTAAATAACAGTCCCAAATCAGCCAATATTTCAAGCCAAAATCATGGCATAATCATGTGCATACATTCCCAAGGCACTAGGCATCATGTAGACCGCATACGGGCATCAAATAGCACAACCGGAATGGAGTATAAGCAACAAATGCTAATGCCAATGGTGCTGCCTTGTTTTCAGCCTATTATGACAATTTATAACAGTCCCAAATCTGAAGAAATCAGCCCCGAATGATCAAGACCAATGCCCAAAGCTTGAATGACATCAAACATGAAGTCTATAGCCCTCTTGATCAAGGTAGAGAGCAAGAAGCAATGGCCAAGTGTGGAGCTGAAGTAGATGAGCACTCACAGCCTGGAAAAAAATGATGCAATCTGCCTTGTTGGTGCTGAACTTGCTGCTGCTCCACATGGGCTGAAAAGGGGGTAATGGGGGGCTCAATGATGGCCCAAGGTAGGCACATACCAAGCCATGAAGGCCCAATGCAAAGGGGAGGGAAGATATGAGCTATGAAGCTCAAGAAGAGTGGCTGCCCTTTGTTCCTGCCCTGTTTCAATCTGAGAATACACTCAAATGCCTGCAAATGCTGAAGCAATACCTCAAGGGCAAGGCCCTGATGAAGCTCAAGAAGGCCGGGATGGAGCTCGGGAAGCCGGGGAGAGTCGGGAGCTCGAGAGGTCGGCTATGGCTGCCGGGATGGAGACCCAATGCGTGAAGCGAGTCGATGCGAAGGTTGGGAAGCACCGAGTCGAGCTCGAGCAAGAGAATGCCAAGCTCTGATACCAATTGAAAGGTGAGAAGGATCGAAGCTTGCACGCGAGCTATGGCGGGAGAGCAAGAGCAAGAAAGAGAGAGACAAGAAATGGGAACTCCAACAGTCACAATGTGTGACCGGGCCTTCCTTTATTCAAACTGTCACTAAAAGAATAAAGAATAAAGTGATGTGACAGGCGCCTGCCACCTGCAGTGTGCAGTGGCGGGTACTGTCAGTGTAGTAATACACGGGGCAGCACGGCGGAGGCGCCTTTACCCCCAACACTGCCTTGATCCTGCCTTTATCACAACTTGTGACTACCTTAGGTTACTTAGGGTTTTGCTTAAGCAACCACTTACCTCTCACAAATACCACTTTCCACCTCTATTTTTTGATCTAAATGCCAACACAGATAGCTGCACCATGGCTAGGCTAATGATGCAAGTTGTCCTTCCATCCTTTTGCATGGCCTTACTAGAGGACATGAATGACATCTAATTCACTAGGTGTAGTTATCCATTTTTGTCAACAATTTCTCTGAATATATGCATGATTGTGGCATTCATCAAGTGATGTGTGTTTTCCCTTTGTCCCTTTGATCTTATTTTCCCTTCTTGCTCCTTTTCTTTTTCTTTTTCTCTTTTCTTCCTCCTTTTCTTTTCCTCATTTCCTTGTTCTTTTTTTTTTTTGAATGTGTACGAGGAACTAATCCTCGTATTCTTGGTTGTGAGAGGAGGAGGCTAGGGGCTTAAGGAATTTATTAAATTTCTACTTTGCATATAGTCTTTTAGACTGCACCCACTAGGGATCCTCAAGTTAGGCATGTCCAGTGGCCAAGGTTGACTGGCTCCATTCCTAACCCCCTTAGCCCTTTTGCCCCCACTTCATGCTTCAGGCACATCAAGGGTGGGACACACCTAGGGAGGTCACACTCTCTTATGGTTAGACCTACCTCCCTAAGCTACACTCACCACACTTTCCCCATACACAAACTGGGTCCTCAGGTGTGGGACAATACCTCCCTAAGGTTTGACCCAACTCCCAGTTCCACTGGCACACAGACACCATGCATTGCATGGTGAGAAAGGCACACTCCCAGGCAGTACATCTCCTTTTCTTCTCAAGTACATCCAACAACTTGCGATCGACCACCGGCATTAGAGGCCCCTGTCAACCACTCTAAATACCCTCGGTCTCCACAACCTCAACCATTTTGACATGCTTCTCTCCCATGTCAAATCCCCACAAAAGCTCCATCACCAATCCACAAGGTACACCTTTAGCCACCTATGCCCTTACCCACAAGTACCTTGGGACTAGAACGCGACTAGGAGGGAGGTAATGTTACAACCCATGCAACCCAAAAAGGATGACCAAGGAAGCCCAACTTGGAAATGGAAGATGGCCCTAGGCAAAAAAAGTAGAAAAGAAGACAAGCTTAGAAAAATGTAGAAAACAAAAACAAAAACAAAAAAATGCATTGATACAAAAGGAAGTGCACCGAATATTCTAGCAAAGTGCATTGGATATTCTAGCAAAGAAAGCACAATGTCCAATGTAATTCATTTTGTAAAAGAGCACTAGGCTCCCTCCTGTGCAAATTGTAAATGTAGAAGAAGGGAACATGAAAAAGAACCTTGAAAAGAGGAAAGACATTGTATTGTCCCCATTATTTAGTTTATTTTAATAAACAATGTGCATACACATTTCAAAAAAATTGATATATGTTGAAAACAAAATTGCACATATTTAGAACTAGCTTTAAATATGAAGATAATCTTTATTATTGAGATATTATATGCCAATTCATGGAAGAAAAACTTGGGAAACTCCGCCAAGACAAGCTTATTAAAACTATGTTTGTAGTATAGAACAACAAAAAGAACTAGCCTAGTGGATAGTCACTTGGCAGTTAAGTGCAGTTGGGTGACGACACTGCCGGGATGGGTGACCTCCCGGAAAGATTTTCCTATAAGAAGTTAGTGGAAGCTTCTCATGTGTAGCCAATGGTGCCAATGAAGCCTTCGTAGCCCGTTTTGCCATTGCCAAGTATGCCAAGGCCAAGATGCCAAGGTCTATGCCGCCTTGGTTGCCGCTTGATAATGATCTGATGTGTGGTGCTTGCCCATGTGTTTATAAATTTTTCTCTTCTCGCTATGAAAATGGAGCCCCATCTTTGACATCATCAATGATGTCATCAAAAAAATGCTAAAAGAAAGTGTTATCTCTTTGTCATCTATTATGTCATTTTAAAAAAATGCTAAAGGAAAGCAAGTGTCCTCTCTTTATCCCTTTCCCCCTCTCCCCCAATTACTATATAAATAGGGGTAGAGAGTCACGCCAGGGAGACACACAGAAATACACAACGACCCATGCAGAAGTCTCTCTGTTGTTGATGCGACGAAGCTTTGTTGTAATCAGCCTCTCTCTCCCCCTCTCTCTCTCTCTCTCTCTCCACACCTGTGCAGAAGCACTGCCCGAACCCATCAAGCTTCTTTCATGGCCCCCAAGAGGCATCGAGATACTGAGTGAGGTCACACTCAGAGAGCTCCCCAATGTGAGGAAGTAGTTGCTGAAACACAAGCAAAAGTTAACCTCGAGGTTGCAGCTATAAATTGTAATCACAATGGATGGCCAAACGGAGATAATCACGTTAGGACATAAGAAAAGAATCGCGATTAGTTAGAACTTACTTAAACTTGTAAAAGCATGTTAGTATTATCAAATGTTTTTTAGGAAGGAACACATAAATTGATGAAGGGGATAGATTCTATGCATTGCATACATTGACAATTGTGTTAAAAATGTTTTATGGTTATGATTGCTTTTGGATTTGTGAATGATGAGCTATGACTCTTATGATTCTGGGCTTGCATAGCTGTGGATTGTGGTGGTTCAGGACATTGGGGTTCCCCAACCCAATGCTCCCTAAACACTCTATGGAGTGTGGAAAAACTCACTTGCGCAGGTGGGGGTCCTACGTTCTTGAGGAAGGTAGGTGTTTCTAGAAAAACTAACCTATGGAGTGGGGGTCCTATGCTCCTGAGGGAGATAGGTGTTTTTGATATTTGATCACTTAAGCACCTAAGAGGGCAAAGGGTTGAGTGATAAGTGCCCCTATTATGTAGGACGGCTCCAAAGGCTCAGGGAAGCTTAGAAGGGCTTTAAGCAAGTAAATTCCCTGTTGACTGCGGATGGAGTGTGATCACATACAACCCAATCTCAAGGGGTTGGAAGGTCCTATCCTAGGCTAGATGGTGTCTTTCTGTGAAAAGACAATTTTTGTACCACTCTGTAGAGTGATGGTGAAATAAAGTATCTGATTTCCAAATTGTTTGTTATATGCTAAAGATTGAGTTTAACGAACCCAGTTTTACAAAGTAATAAAAGGAAGCTATTTTATATGTCCAAACAATGTAATAGTATGCTTTGCTAATTAGAAAACTAAGCAAACCCCATCGAGGAAGGTGGGAGGCTTTGATCCTGATGATTGGATGCCTATGGCTGGGTGGACTCGATAAGTTGGATAACTTTCCAACATTAGATAGAGCTGATTAAATCGTGACCCTCCCAATATCGGTAGGATTAGTTACCAAGTTTAACATCGTTTTAGGGGGATGGAGCTGAGATTTTACCTTATGGGTAGGGGGATCGAGTTATACTCTCCCCCGTCTCTCACTCTCTTTGAACCAAGTGTAGTGTTAATATCACTCCTGCCTTTGATTGATTACAAAGTGGTCTTTCTTAGGTGGGCATTAGATGGCTGTTAGGGGTGACTTGTCCATGCTTCCCCTGTGAAGTAGAACTGAGATTCCCATGTTCAACTAAGTCCAAGGTTTCCCATGGGGGTGATGTGCATGGATATGAAATTTTGTCGACTACTAAGAGGACTCCTCCATGTCTGTTGAAGGAGGAACCTCAAACGTGGTATCAAAGCCTAGGTTTCAAAAGAGCTTTTAGTGTAAGGTTAAGTAGTCAACGGAATTAATAAAATAACCACACTTGTTTGAAGAAAACTGTTGTTGAGTATCTTGCACTAACACTAGCATACCCATTGTGCTCACAGGAACTTAGTGATGAGGAAGCTGCACGTTTGTGTGATATTTTTCCTATCATGTATCAAGTAGCCTTAGGGTCGAATAATTTCTCATACCGCAAGGTTGTATTTGAGATCATGGAAATGATCTTTATTCCTCCAATTGTATTGCACCCTCATCCTAACTCATGGTACATGAGAGATTTTTGGCCAAGGAATAGGTCACATATGGGGATATATTATGGGAGAAACATCCTTCTTCATTACAAACTATGGAGGGTTCGATGGGCTAAACAACTAAGGATAGTTAAGATATATCTTTTGTTCAGTGCCTTTGCTAAACGGTTACTAAACAGAGAAGGCCAAAGTATGGAAGGGATCATCTTCTATCGAGAATTTGGAGGTTGCATTTATCCACCAACTCCTTCACTACCAGCTCTTCCAGGATGGCATCGTCTAAATTCAGGGTATGTTTGAACGTGAACTAGCTAAATCCACGTGTCTCAACACTGATCCCATACTTTGTCAGCTCCTCTTCAGTGAATGGAAGTTTACTCCTCTTTTCTTGTCCTGCCATGGTAGGTGCTTGTCATTACACCATGCAAATATTAGTGTTATGAATTGACTCATCACTAACAAAACCCCAAGAAAGAATGCATGTGACAATTTGCCGTGCTGCTTCAGAGGTATGAAACTTGGAAATAATTCAAAAGCAACATCTATTTCCTCCTTGCATTCTTTCCTATTTAAATTCAGTTGATCATTTTCATCCATCACTACACCTTGCTACATCACTTGGCTCTCACTTTGCTCCGCTCCCCCCCCCCCCCCCCCCCCCCCCCCCCCCCGCCCCCCCCCCCCCTTCCTTAAGTTTTAAAGGAATCCTTCCTAGGATTAGCAAGGGAAGAAGGAGGACTCACATGGACTTTGTGGGGCGAGTAGGTGTTGTGATCATATCTCACAACTCTTGAGTACCAGAGAGGGAGTGTGAGAGGGTGCTAAGGTGGGGCAAGTGAGCCTCATCTATGCACCTATACAATTACATAGGATCTAGAGGGGGCATCCCTAAAGCATCAATGAAGTTTGGTAGTTTGAAATCTTGGAGCTAGGATTGACATCTAGGTTCATGATTGGCTATTTCTTGACAAAGAGTGGGATTAGCTCCTAGTCCAAGCTTAGATGAGGGGACACTATGGCAATCTAGCTAAGTTATTATTTTTGAAGAGTGTGAGTTATGAGCTTATTGTTGAGATGACAAGCTCAACACATGCGGACATTGATGATAGACCACCTGGTTAGATGGGTCCACACGACTACACTTAGCACGTCGGTGGTCATTATGACTCTCACATGGCATTTATTGTGACAAGTGAAAGGTCCAGTTGTCATTTATTGTGACAGCATGAGCAGTATACAGTTGGCTAGGAACCCTGTGTTCCATGCCAGGACAAAACATATTGAGGTACACTACCACTTTGTGAGAGAGAAGGTACTAGCAGGTGAGATTGACTTGGTGTATGTCAGCACACAGGATCAGATAGCTGACATCTTCATGAAGGCATTGGGTACAGAGAAGCTTCAAAAGTTTCGAAGCTTACTTGGAGTTGCAGAGATATAGTTGAGCTTGAGGGGGAGTGTTGAGATGACAAGCTCAACACATGCGGACATTGATGATGGACCGCCTGGTTAGATGGGTCCACACGACTACACTTAGCACGTCGGTGGTCATTATGACTCTCACATGGCCACTGACTCATTACTTATTATATTCAGGTTGTTACACCTATTTATAGCTGGCATAGTTATAGCGCCAGTCAACTAGTGTAGTCGGTTATGCATTGTTTGACTTAGTAGGCCACTTTCCTTTATGTTGTATCTTATCTATACTTTGTGTACATTGTAAAGAGTGTGGAAGAAGAAGAAGAAACCAGCAAGAAAACGTTTTGGCCTCCATCTCTCTTCTTGTCTCTTGAGTGAGCTTCTCCTTGTGCATTCTGTATGTGTTCGGTGCAGCATCTTGAGCAAGTCCCCCCACCATGCGATTCTTGACACTTATGATGATAGTTGAGCTACTTTGATAAGTTAATGATGAAGTACGCTGTATGCGAATAATTTTTTAGATCATGTACTCCAGTGCTTGCCAGTCAAACGTGTTGGAATTAAGAGAAAGCGTAATGGCTATCTTAGACAAGACTTGTCTATGGAGTTGTTTAAGATTATGAAGGGATATAACTGGAGCCTAAACTTGGGAATGGGATGACCCTTACTTTTACTTAGACTCAACGTACGAAGATGTGAAAGTCCATCTCAAGTTGTTGAAATGGCTTAAGAACCTCAAGTTGATAGGACTTTACAAGTACGATACTCTTTGAAATGATAAGGTAAAATATATAGATGGAGAAATTGTAATGAGAAATAAATGGGTGTATGACCAATATACAAATGTTATTTCTCCCAATTTCTCTCAAGATAGGATAACCCTTACCGACAATGTATAGTTGGAAAAAAATTATGAGCTTCTAGAGTATCCCAATCTCCCGAAATCTTATCGATTCCTAGAGATGAAGGCCAAACCACCTCGTTTTGTAACAAAGAAGTTGCAGAGATAATCAGGATCACCAACTGGTGTGAATTGATGAAACATACAAGGAACTCTAAGAGAAGAAGTTTATTCTCAAGCAAACACCAACACCTAGGTTTAGCGGTGAAGGATCCAAGGTGGAGCAAGGTGTAGAAGTTTGGATTGAGGCTTTGGACGACTATTTCCTAGCTGCTGAAACTATTGCTATAAATTAGTCAATGATTACTCGTCTTCATCTTACTGGGAAAGCTAAGCTTTGGTGGAAACAATTTTGCCGAGATAAAGAGGTAACAGAAGCTTCCCAAACTTGGGAGGAGATCAAAGAAGCTGTGAAAGGACGTTATCTTCCCCCATCTTTTGAATCAATCAAGATGAATGAATTCTACAAAAACTAAGCCTAACCTTGGAAGGATACTATTCTATGTTTGCGAGTTTGCACAAATATGCACCCCCAATGACAATATCTCAAACAGATTGCAAGGTTTTTCCAAGGACTAAATCCACCTTTGGACACTCGCCTTGAATCAATGAGACCAATGACTCTCAAAGATGATCTTATGTGAGCAAAAACCTATGGCCAAGGAAATATCTCAAAATGGCCAAAGGAACCATCCAATAAACAACTATGGAAGGGGCTACCCAAACCGTGGTGTCGATATGGCCTATGCTAGAGGTAATGGTAGAGCTAACACAATAACTCAAGGACCAAATGCGATAGGAATTAGGTAATGCTACGAGTGTATAAGGATTGGACACCTTAGGGAAAATTGTCCTAACTATCCTCAAAATCCTAGCCAAAACCAGGTTGGTGGAAGAGGCCGAGGGAACGACAATAAAAACCCACATGATGGACATGGAAGAATAGCTGGTGTTTGGGTAAATACCATGATTGGACAGCATGAGGAATGCACACATTAGGTGAGAAAATTGAAAGAGGATCTATTCATGTTGTCGTGGAAAGGAAAGGAGTGGACTACCAATGTTCAGTAATTCATACAAGGGTACGTCATTTATAATCTTAATTGATTGTGGTAGCATGCATTCCTTTCTTACACCCAAGACAGTTGAAAGATTGCATCTAGAATCCAGGGGGACAAGGAAAATGATAGTAGAATTGGCTAGTGGAAAGGAAATCGCCTCAGTCGAAATTGTAGGTAAACTTCAATTTGAGTTAGGAAGCTGTATAATTGAAGCAAAATTTCGAATTCTACCACTAGGATGCTACGATTGCATTTTGGGAATGGATTAGCATATGGGAAAGTTGGAAGAACTAGAGTCCAACTAGCCAAGGCAAGTCAACTTAGGAAGGGATTGAAGATGTAGTGAAAACTAGGAACTTGAAGATAAGAGGATAATGTGCACAATAAGAGATAGAGATAGAGACAATATAGAAAAGGTAGTGAACTGCAGTCGAGCATTTCATTGCTAGTGGTTGTATATATACAATGTATATTAAATAAGGTAGGTGAGCCTTATCTCTAAATATCTAAGATATATACAAGTGGATATCTATGAGATCCTTTTGTCCACATATTGACTTGTCCTTATCTTATCCAACTTTTATCCTTATAAATAACTTTATCTTAACATCCCCCCTCAAAAGGATTCCATAGGTATCTGTAGAGAAATAAAAAAAAGATTGCATTCAATACATCAATTCAGCTAAATGTTTTCCCTTCCCGATCATATCATGCAAAGGATTTGCATGGCAATTTTGTGCTTCAAGTGAGGAACTGATTTGGTGAGGAAATCAGCAGCATTGTCACATGATGGTACATATTGAAGGATGATATGGGAACTTTCAACTAATTCACAGAAAAAATGATATCTCATATCAATATGGCAGAGTTTAATGCTTAATTTTGGTCCTTGAATGCTAAGTTGCATCAATATATTTATGATTTGGAGCCTAGTATATTAGTTGATGTCATGGCCTAGAAATGCACCACAATGTTTCAAGCTATTGAATTAGCTAAAAGATATGCTCACAAGTACAAGAATGACATTCCTACTCAACCACTTTTGGACATTATAGGGCTTTAAATCGACATGGAAAATTTGGGAGTAATGTTAGTGGTTCTAGCATATCCCCCAAAGTCCCTATATATCCAACATTCAATGCTTCATGGTAGCAAAGCAGTCAGTCCTAAATTTGAGCACAGTCACAGTGATAATACACCCAAAAATATTTCAAAAAATGGTGGAAATTTCATACATATGGAAGGGCCTATGTTGAAGTTGAAATGGCTATGGCAGATTAGGATTTGCAAGATAGGGTCCTAGTTTTTCTCTCTTTGTGTGTGCTCTATACTCAATCATTTCTAGAGTTTTTTAATGGAAAAGAAGCTTAGCTAATGGAATTCCAAAGCCCTATGATCCTCAACCAGATCATAGCTTGCACGCAGCGCGCCAAGTGTACGAACGACAGCAGGCGCAAATAGGGCAACAATCTCAAATTTTTGCAATGCTCGGCATATAGATTAGCATTGTCATGCTGTAATGTGGTACGATGGTGTGCCCTGAGAAGAGGAAAAGATCTCCAAAAGAAATCGTGTGGAGATATTGACTGTGGAGAGAGATCTAGGTGTTGCAAGTAGATAGGGTACTGTTGTCCATGGTTGTTGTCCATGGCTGAAGGTGAAGGTGAACCTGGAGTAGGAAATGAAGTCTTGAGCTGATATCAAGCTAGGCAGAAGTGAATGGGAGCTAGATAAGCAGAGTGAGGAGCTGACCATGCTCAGTTGAGCTCTGATACCATGTTACAATGTTGGATCTAGAGCATGGCTATGCTGGTTAAAAGAGGAAGAGTGAGCTAATGAGGTAACAGGCATCAAGACTAAATGTCACACAAGTGAATTAGATTCCAAGTTTGAGACTTCGACTCTTAAACACAATCTTGTGTGTTGACAATGACATAGATACTTTGCTGAAAGGAAAAAAGTACTATATCATTGCATTCAAAAGAGAGCAAGTACAATGCTTTATAGGAATAGACTAGGTTGCACTTTCCACCATTATGCATATGGGATTTAGCATCCTGAGCCCACACTGCTCTATACAAAGAGGCTAAGCTAGGTGTGATTGCTAATATCTCAACAAAATTCATGTTCTATTACTGTAAATTCTTGACTTGTGATGCGTTTGACATATTCCAAGTATATATAATTCCACTTCAAAGGTACTTATTAACCAATTAGAATCAACCAATCGCTTAAATTGTACCCATGTTGGCAATGCTCTACCTTGCAAAACAAAAGTATGGACTACCACTACAATGCATTCCCTTTCAAACAAATGATTGCCTTTTGAATATTAGAGGATTCAATGAATGAAAGTCAACACTTCAATCTATATCGTACACCACTGAAGATCTCAAACTTCACTCCTTTACCACCCTTATCATAGTCCTTTGATAGCCTTCTAGGTATCAAATTATCATAAATAGGTGGCTGCTCTACAAAAAAGGTAATTTTTTTGTATTTGCATTATGATCAGTACCATACAAAGCATTTGCATGATCAACATTCATTCTTTGAGCCCCAAGCATCATGACAACATTGCTATAGATAGGATTCTGCATTCCACTTCCATATTCAAATAACGTTGGATTCTACATTCCATGCATTGGTCACTACATACCATATGGATTCATACCATCATATTAGTATGCATGCCTTGTTGTCCAAAATTTGATAGATTTGCACTACTAAGATGACCTTGCATTTGCATATCTTGCCCTAGTGACATGGGTTGCTTTTGTTCATTAGCAACATTTGGTGCATTTTGAGACTATAATGCCTCTTCTTTGGGAGCTTCTTATTCTCCGAAATCTTTAGAGGATAATTTCTTCTTGCCCTTGCCATCCTTCTTTGAAGAGTTCAAAAAGTTCATGAATTGAGAATCCTTGGCAAATTGGGTAAAGATATTAGGAGATGTCCTCAACCAAGTCTTAAACTAGTCATCATATTCTCCATATCCTTGCTACTCACCAATATTTTGTGACCTTGAGGAGCCTACTTCTTTCTCTAAATCCACATATTCTCCTCATTAGCCATGCTATATGCTTGTTTTAAGATTATGCATTGCACTTTTCCAATTGCTTTGTGAACCTTCAGATGGTGAGACATCATCATGACTTGAACCACTATATGATAACGTGCTTGCTATAATGCATCCAACTATCCACAATTTAGCAAAAATGCAACTTCTCTAGCTTATACACAAGTGCCTTTGGCCCACTTACTCAAATAAATTAATGAGTCCATGGAATTAGTATTCATTCTTGGAAAGGGTGGTAGATGACTTGATTTACCACAAATTACACCAAGCAATAAATACATAAAGTTGAAAATGTAAACTTCACCACTTAATCTTGGATAGTTGACACCCAATTCACTCCAATACTTGGTGCAACTTGCATTATTTCTTTTATCTTGTATTACTAGAAGATTAAAGTATACTAAGACATGGGTCAATCTCCCACAATCTTCAATAAAATTGATGTCAAGAAATACCAAAACTTCATAAAATCAAATTTCCCCTTCATTGTAGTACAATATTCGCATGTAGACCACAATACATCGATAATGGCCTACCTCTTGGATTAGTTGCAAATTTCTTGCATTCATCTCTACTACATCGAGTATGAGGTCTTCAGTACTTGGGCATGGATCCCGAAGTGGCTATGGAAACCCTATTATAAATTAGGGTTTCATAAGCAATTTCTTCAATTGTTCATCACCCCATGTTGGAATTTCTATCTTTTGTGGCAAGGAAATGCCTAAACCAATAGTCATCTTTTGTAATCTAGCATTAAATACAAGTGCTTGGTAGCATGGAAGCCTTTGATGGATATTGCCTGATCTAGGGAGTAGGCACCTTCCATTTGTGACTCCCTAGAGCTATTGCTTGTTGTTGAACTCCCTGGCTAGTGGGAACTGCCTTGAATTTCTCACATTTGCTATAGTAGCCTCTCCTACAACTCTCTCAACCTCCACCAATATCTAAAGGGTTGGAATGACCCTCAACCAACCATAATAGGTCCCACTCAACCTTGCATGGGTAATTTGGATAAGTAAGAACTTGTTTTGCCACTTGGCAACTTTCTCACTGCATTTTTTAGTAATAATTAATTACATTTAAAAATTGGATTTTTAAAAATTATTTAATTATTCATTCGTTCTTGCCCCAGAACTAGCTAGTCCCATTTATATTTAATGTGCTAACCACCATGGGACATTTAATTGCCCTAATATTAATTGGCCTACGACTAGCATTAATTTAGTAATTAATGCCTAGTCGCTCAATATCACCACTAGATATTTAAATGGCCCAACTAATGGCCTAGAACCAAGCTGACACCAAGGACCCACAAGTACTTGTCTAACATAACTTTATACAACTTTTGCCAATGTCACCCACACCACTGCTCACTTGGAATTCTTAGGCTATCAATGTGACTTAGCTTGCACTTCATATGTACACCTCACTTGTGCACAACTTAATAATATCAAAGCAAAGCATTAAAAATACACATATGATACCATGATTAGTTTAAGAGAGGTGTCTCCTTTGAATACTATGGGATATCTAGCCTGAACTATACTACTATAGGCTCTATATCTAAAATGTAGTGCTCCTCACTCTCCATCTCATCGCATAGTGTGCAAATCCTATCGGCTCTAAGGATGTGGGCTACTCTTGTAGTATCAATCTCGAGATAATTAGAGAGCATGGTGATCCATTACCCGCTATTAGTGCTACAGTTGAGCTATCCTACAAACTGTCTACTCAGGACCCTTGTTCTAACATAACTCTTCTTTTTGAAAGAGTTTTCGTCCTCAAAAACAAAAGTGAAAAAAATCGCTTCTTAAGTACAGTTATATTCTCCCAAGTAGAACCTTTTTTAGGTCTATCTTTCCACTTCACCAAAACTTGTTTTCAAACATGATGATGTGTATGATGCTTATGGAAATCCAAGATTCATTTTGGTGCATGAGGTTGAACTGATGGTTTAATAATCTCTACTAACTCTCCTTGGTTCACCAAACTATTATCATTACCAAGTTGCCTTCTCAATTGGCTAACATAAAAGACTGGATGGACTCTACTAGAGGATGATAGATCTAATTTGTATACAACTTCACCAACACATTTAAGAATTGTAAATGGGTCTTAAATGTTCTAGAGCACATAAGTAGACCTTATCACCTTTTTCAAAAGTGACCATATGTCTATGTTCATCTACATATTTCTTATAACGGTCTTGAGATTGCTTAGCATTCAAGCGTGCTACTTTTAGCATATCAAAATGATCTTGAAGAAAGTCCTTGACATGTTGGATTTTCTCATTGGCTAATCCCACCATAACTGGTGATCGAGTTTAAAATCCATACATAAGCATGAATGGACTAAACCATGTAATCACATGCTTAGCACTACTATAAGAAAATTCTAATATGGGTAAATAATCTTCCCAATTTTTTGCTTACATATACTGATAGCATATATTTTAGAACTTGGTTTACCTGCTCAATTTTCTTATCTATTTGAGGGTGATCTACGATACTAGGATTAAGCATTGTTATCTAACCTTTTGAATGCAGCTCTCCAAAAATGGCTATTAAACTTTTGATTGCGATCACTTATGATATTGCTTGGCAACCCATAGAGCCATTAATATTCTCCACAAATAGCCAAGCTCATTCGAGAGTTTTAACAGCCATCTTTGTTGGAATAAATCTATACATCTTAGTAAGTCTATCTACTGGTACCCAAATATCATCATGACTATGATTGGTAGTAGAAAGTCTAACAATAAAATCCATAGAGAGACTTTTCCACTTGCCATTAGGAATCTCTAAAGGATGTAAAAGTCCACCTATCTTCAGGTGCTTTGCTTTGTTCACTCGATAGTTTTGGCATTAAATAACATATTTTCCTATATCCTTATGCATTTCAGACCAACAAAAGTGTCTACGTACATGTGCATAGGGCTTTCTTATCCATGGATGACCTGCACTAGGACTATCATGACACTGATAAAGAATTTGGCATCATGGTTCTTTTGTCTAAGGGTACACATATTCGACCTTTGTGAAGCAAGTACCCATCATCAAACATCACTTATAAGAGAGGAGCCATGTGTGGAATTCACATCTTGTATATGAGTTGGTGAGAGATCCCTTCTTTTAACAACATTCCACACCTTTTCATAAGACTAATCATGTTCACATTTGCCTCGTAGAGATTTTAATAGATCACTCTTCAATATTATAAATGAGTGTCAATCTCAAGTATTCTACTTGGAGCATCAGCTACAACATTATATTGAACCTTGTGATACCATAGCATGCAATTAAACTCTTAAAGAAATTCAATCCATCAAGCATCTTTTCCTTTCAAATCCTTTTGGATAGTAAAGCACTACCTCAAATATAACACCATACAAATAATGATAACATTTTTTCAATGCATAGATAATTGCATAGAGCTCACATTCATAAACAAAATAATTCTGATAAGCCTTATCTAGTTTTTTACTTTCAAAAGCCATAGGTCTAACCCTCTAAGACATCAAGTTTGAGAATGATTTCTCTATATTTGGAGATATACTCAACTAATGTTAGGACCCTCAATTTCATTTCGAAACATTCCCTCAAACTTGACCCATGTCGTGAAACGAGTTGTGGCATCAAGACTCATTTACCACTTGTAGGCCTTGCCCTTGTGCAAGGCTTGCCTCAAGGGCTCTAACAGAATCAGGTGTATGACATAACTTATACAAGTCACTTCACTATTGTAAAAAAGTGTTGATTGCATCCTTATTAGGATCTTGTTCCTCTCCTCAAAACAAAAGTGGCAGCATGTTCTTTAACATATGATTAACCTTATGTATACTAAGAGAGCTAGAGGCCTTGGCACTTTGAGGCAACCCTATTGAGAAAGTAGCACCAAGAGCAACCCCATCTTCAAGAATTGCTTTAAAAGCTCTGAGACCTATATAACATTTTCATTGAGAGCAACAAAGTTTTTCTCTAGTACTATTGTGCAAGCCACCAAAGCACCAAATTCTCCCTTATACATTAGTTCAAATGCACCTAAATCATTTATGATTTTTTCCTCATACATATTTGTAGACTCATGTTGTAAATGTGAAGATAAGGACATGGTGTGACGCTTGAAACTAAGAGAAAATAATTACTACTTAACCTGAAACAATTCACAAAACTACAAGAATGATGTGGTAAAACTCCATAGACATATGCCAAGAGGTAATTGAAAGACCCTTGAAAAGCCCTTTTATTTCCTTCCAAGCAAGCTTTTAAAAACTCTTTGTTATTTGAAGAAACTCCAAGGCTTAACTTGATGGTTAGTTGCCTTGCAATTAAGCATACTTGGATATAGAGAACAATGAGATACATAACCTTCCGAGCAGAAGTCTTCAAGGGAACACTTTCACCTTGCACACAACTAACGATACCAATGAAGTTTTCATAGCCTCATTACCAAGCATACCAAGGTCTATACCTTGATTGCCACCACAAGAGGATGCACAAGATGTGATAGTTGTGCAGTTACATAACCGTTGCAGCCTGTTGTCGAGTGGTATCACACTCTCCTTGATCTTTTGCTACAACCTAGTTCTAATACTAGTGTCAAGTACACATAGGTATCTTGCCTTTAACAACACATAAGTTAGGAAAAGCTCGATTTACCTTCCAAGAACTTAATAACCTATTTTAGCACCACACTCATATCTCTAAACAGATCCATGGCCTATGTTTAGATCGACTCTTAGTAAGTCCATTCATATTAATTGCCCATATTTTGACCTTTGGCTCATATACCATTGTGCCCTAATGTAGATTATCTCTTGATCCCTTAACCCCATCAACACCTTAGCATAGTGATCCATTACTTGCTATTACTGCTACGGTCGAGCTATCCTACAAACCATGTCTGCTCAGGACCCTTGTCCTAATAGAGAGAGAGAGAGAGAGAGAGAGAGAGAGAGAGAGAGAGAGAGGGGTGTATGTACGTGTGCGTGTGATTCGAATCCTTGGAGGGCCCTCCATCGCACAACACCCATCACACTTTTTGTTGCTCTTTGACTCACCCTAGTATTCGGGACTTTGGGATAACTAGATTATGCGAAACACCCTTATTTTTCAAGCCCATGATAACAAGAGTGAAATATGCTTCAACATTTCACATACCACTTCCAAGAAAAAGAGCAATATCTATTCTAGAACATTGGATATATTTTTTTAAATGTATTATTCTCATTGTGTGATGTGTCACTTAGGAAGGACCATGCTTGAAATGTGTCATTCTGAAATGCAACATTTCGAGGGTGAAATATTTTGCAATTACCTTGTGAATCAGCCAGCAATGGAGCCCAATTGTCACACATCCCTACTAGTAGGTTAACCAATGAGCATGCTGATCCTTGGATTTTGATTATAAGTTATTGGGCTAATTGACGATGAGGGGCTATGTGTCCATGTAAATGGCTTTTGCTGGTTGAACAACCTTTATAAGTCTTGTCTTTTTCGTAATTCGTAAATTACTCATTACATGCGCACATAGAGATTGATTGCTACTTTATGGAGAGAGAGAGAGAGAGAGAGAGAGATTTGACATGTTTGCTCTTTAGATTGAAATGTTTACCACATTTCTTATTTAGCATTGGACCTGATTCACAGGATGCAGCTGCACCTATTTCAGCTGTTAGAGACATGAATTTCCTTTTTTTGGCATCAAAATTCCATGACAAGCTACAGAGAGTCTGCAGGTCTCAATACAGCAGCTACACCCACTCCAGAAAGCTGAGCATGGTAGCGTGATCTTGGTGCATTTGCCCAGCTAGCCGCCCATTTCTGGAAAAAACGAGTAGATGATGTTGACGAAGTTGACGATGATGATGAGGATGATGCTGTGTCTTCATCTTTGCTGTGTTGTTTATCTACTTGTCTGTCTGTCATCAGTTGGGGATCAATCTGACAGCCTTCAGTACAGATGGGGATCTCTTTAGTATTACCTACTGTGGCATTACGTTCTTTGCCTGCATAGCAAAGCATAACTTAGTAGGACACTCAAAACCTATTTGGTGGTGCAACTAAAAACTGCACTTACTAGCAACTAAAGCTTGCAAACATCTATTAGCTCTGATATTTAGCCTTTGGCAACTTCCTAAGGATCACAATTTTCAAATAGATCTATGAGCATGTCAACCAGCTAGCTTTGAAACAGCATAATGTAAAGTATTCAGCTCAAGAGCCTGCAGATGTATGCTACTACCAAACGGACCTTTTGAGCTTGTCTCACTTTGAACCTCAGTAGCTTGTACCTTACTATCCTTCCAGCAGGTGGTCTTGAGGAGAGAGAGTGGAATGACACAGCCTTGCATGTTTTTCTTCCTGGTTTCAAAACTGTTGAGCGCATCGTCAAAGTATGCATCAAATACTACAAAATGATTCCCCTGAACAACCAAACCAGCAGTGAGAGGAAGTCTTGGTCTTTTTAAGGATGACACAACTATCTTCACATTGTTGTTCTTTATGGCATATGCAGGGAGACTTGTATTGTGTAAATGCATACTACCTTGGAAAATAAAAATACTCTTTGACATTTTTCCTTAATGTTAGAGAATCAAAATTGATTGTTTTAAACTAAAATCATGGTTTTTACAGATAACATATGAGATAGTACCAATACTACAGTCTAACCTGTGGTAGATATCTGCTAAGGCCATAATACTTTGTCAATAAAGACAACAATTTGACCGATGGTCTGTCATAACTGTGACAGAGCCATTTTTCGAAAAGTGTAAGCTACTTAACAGTTTTGTAGTTACTTTAAAGTATTTTGTGCACCCAACATGTGGTGACTAATTTGTGTACAATTGCATAGGGGAATTACACTTACCCCAATTGATGAGCACATTTGCCTTCCTTAGATAGCATTGTTTCAAATAAAAGTCTACCCAAACCAGCTCTATTCAAAATAAACAATTAGCAATATTCATCTGACTCAGGATTACAACTATTAAGCATTTTCTTGTTACAATTGACACAATATTAAACAGAGTCTTCATACCTTTGGCAAGTATGGTGCACATAAAAGTCTAGCACGCATAATGGGGATATCTCTCTGATGCTCCCATCTTGCCTCCTTATGAACAGGTTCTTTGCACCAACCTTCAGCATTCCTTTGACAACAACAGTGCTCCCCCTCTCAGGGACTCCATGTGTGCACAGATAAAGGCAATGCAAACCAGATCTTATACGGTCAAAATTTGTTATGGGAGCCTTCAAGCCTTGTGCTTTGGCTGATAGCAATCCCATCTGATCAATGATTTTCTTTAATTCTAGTCTTTCATGGGGGTTCAAACTGCCTGAAGAAAAAATAAATAAGTTTGCTAGCATCCAAATAGTGTATTAAACTAAGCATATAATATCAAGAAGTTGCACTTACTGATGAGTTGAGCATTCCAGACAGTAACATGTAAGTCGGATGTATTTCTCAGGCTGGGAATTGAGCACTGCACTTCCATTGCTGCATTGCAAAGAGTTGGAGTGGAGCTCAGAACGCAGCTGCACAAAGATATAGGAACACTATCAGAAGTACATCAAAAAGCAAAAACAATAAGCAGCAATGAATAAATCTAGTAGTCCAAGTCAACACTCACCTCTAATTGCAATAAAAGGTGTTCCCCACCAAATTACAGAGTCTTACAAAAGCTGTCTTGTCAGCATGACCCTCACCTTTGTTAGAATTTGCCAATTATATGGGCAGTGCCCAATGTTTAGTTAGTTGGTTTGTAGTGTAATCACAACTACATTAATAAGTTGTGTCACCACTTCTAGAATTAGTTCTAGAGTTAAAATCAACTCTAGTCGAGTTAGAATAGGCCTAACTTACTTAAGACCTATTGTACTTTCATTCTATCATTCTAGCACTTGCATCTTTTGAGTGTGGAACTGCTGCCCACTCTTGCTCATTGTCTTGTGTTTACTCTCTCTCTCTTTTTTTTCGTAAAACCTCTCTCTCTCTCTCTCTCTCTCTCTCTCTCTCTCTCTCTCTCTCCAACATTTAGTATCAGAGCTAGACATGTGGGTTCTGTCTCTCCACCGCTCAGCCGGTGCCCCCCATGCGAAGTCCACATAACCAACAAAGGAAGAGGAGCTACTATTTTGGAGGGAGAAGTTGTTTTGGAAGAGAAGTTATTTTGGAGGAGGTGCTACTGTTGTTTTTAGCTTGCACACAATCCTGTATGCAGTCAGTCTTACACACAGCTAGCCCTCCACATATAGCCTCTCTCAGCCTTGCTCATGATATTCTCAGCCTTGCCCAAGCCGCCATTTTCTCAACCTTGCCTGTCATTTTCTGCAGATGTGAGAAAAAAACACAAAAACCCTAACTTTTTGAATTTGGAAGTTTTTGAAAATTTTTAGAATTTCTCATCCATCTTGCTCATCCATACCCAATTTCGAAGAAATTTTCAATTTCTCACACTTCATGCCAAGAAATTTGGGGATTTTCGACCGACTTTTCCAATTTCTAAAATTTCTTGATACTCGTTCGAGGAAATCTGGAGCTTTTGCCCAATTAAAGTTCCCATGTGTGAATCTCTACCGAAATTGCCAAGATTGCGCAGTTTCTTCAACATTAATAGGAAGAGTTTGGGGCTTTTCAAATTTTTGGTTCTGACATGCATCACAAACAGGATTCAGCTATTGGTTATTATTGGCATGTGTCCCGAGGTGACATTTTTGCAGAAATTCAAACTATAAGCTATAAAATTTCTTCGATTTCTTTGAAATTTTTGCCACGAATTTTGGAGCTTTTACCCGACACACATTCCAAAGTAGATAACAGGAGGTAAGCAACATTAATTTGCTGTGACAATCAGATTTGGCAACACAATTTGGGGATTTTCACTAAAATTTGGTGAGAGTCAATATTAAATTGCTGTAAACTGTTTTCTTATGGGCACACATTTCGAGGCAAGTGCGGTACAGCAGTGGATCGCTGTAATCTGCAAACTGAGTGCTGATTTGTGCAACATTGGGCTTATTTGGCAAGATTTGTGACAATCTAGTACTTGCATTCTAATCCTGTGATATTTTTGGTACTCCGAAGAGTACATTCTATGCTTCAGCATCGAAGTATCTGGGTACTGATTTTTGTGCGTCATTGATAGCATGGCACATCAAGGGCATAATAATCAAAGCAGCATCCTTGGTGTCCTCACTCATGAGGACAAGCTTGATGGCACAAACTACCTATATGCAACCTTCTAGTGAATGATGAAGAACTTGTGGAACTATGTCACTAGTGATCTGCAGCAAAACCAAGAGGTCTTCCACCTCAGACACCTCAGTGTAATGCTCGAGAACAAGTTGCTACTGCTGTTGCTGCTGCCCCTCCTCCTATTGAGGATCAGTAGAGGTGGGACTCCAAGGATACACAGACACTATCTTTGATTGCCTTGTCAGCATAGCAGCCAGAAACATTAGAAACGTTTAGAAACAAAATGTCAGAAACATGTTTCGTAAGTTTCTCTCTAGAGGGGGTAAAATAAGAAACACGGGTCTTTTTATGTAGGGATTTTTAATAGTTTTGACCAGGAAAAGAGGTTCTAAACTTCTATGGAACTCTCTCTTAAACAAAGAATGGCTAATTGAGCTTGAGTGATAATAGAGTCAATTGAGAATAATACATTATACGTTACATATCCATGATCCATTATTAACTTGTCACTTATGTCAAAGTTAGCAAGCTATACTATGGTTTAGAACTCAAAACATTATGATTCATACATATCATACAAAGAAAATTGAAATTAACATGTAAATAGCTTATCCATAATATGGACTGAGTCAAGTTGCAGCATCATGATTCTCATTTCAAAACAAACTGACAAAATGTCAAAATCGAGAATAAATCGTAATATATCATAAGTAACTCATAAATGAGACTAAAGTCATATAATATTCAAATCTTAAAACAAGAATAGATACTAGATTGACAAATTCCAATAACTAAACAAAATCACAAAAAAACAATCTCTCATCCAAAATCTTGAGTCCTCATGGGTTATTACACATCATCATCATCATCATGTTTAACATTGCCCAATAGTTTTTGTCAAAAAAACCATGTTTTGGATCCCAACTTACCAAAAAAAAAATTAAAATAAAAACACCCACAGTTTTTACTCTCAGAAACGTTTCGTACTTTAAGAAACGTTTCGTAAGTTTCAAATTCAAAGAAACGTGTTTCTTAGATGCTATGCTTGTTAGTGAAAAGAGCCATTATTTTGCACATTCAATCTTGCAAGATCTCAAAAGCTACTTGGGATGTACTTGAGCACATGTTTGGAGCACATAATGAGGCCAAGATATATTATCTCTATAGAGAGCTAGCTAATGTAAACATGGATAAGGGTGATAGTATGATAGATTACCTTACACACATACATAATTTACGTGAGCAGTTGCTTAATGTTGATGAGGTCATTCAGGATGCAACATGGGCAAACATCACACTAAACTCTCTTGCTGAGTCATCTCGGTTTGTACATTATTTGATGTCTTTGAGGGGGTACAATAGCCCCTTATATTTGTGGAGTTGAAAAGTCTCTTGCTACAAGAGGAATACCCTCAGAAGAATGTTGCATTGCATTATGTTGATGTGGCTATGCTCTCAAAGTACAATGGCAAAGGGAAAGTTGGATAAAATGTGAAAAATCAGCAAAAGGCTGATGTTGGACAGCCATCAAATAAGGCTGCCCAAGACACATAAAAGTCCAAGAAAAAGGGAAAACATCATTATTGCAAGAATCCCGCTCATTATATTAATGAATGCAAGAAGCGATTGGCCAAAGAGAAGGACTCCGGTTTGGCTGTCCAAAAGACATTAGCCAACAAATTTGTTGATGGTGATGCTTCAACCAACTTTGTGGAGAAGGATTATGCATTTTTTACATGCAAATTTGATTCTTCAATGGTTGATTCAGCATTTAATACTTCTGAAACGCGACACACATGGTATTTTGACACTAGGGCATCAAAGCATATCACTTCCATGAAGTGTCAGTTTACCTCTTTGCATTCAGCCCTTGATGGGAAGCACCTTATATGTGTGAACAATAGCAGTTATGATGTATGCGGCATTGGTTCAGTTACGATTACTATTGTACATGGTTCTGATTTCATGCTTTTGGATGTTTTCTTTATGCTCAACATTATAAAGAATTTATTGTCTATATCTGCCTTTAATAAGCATGGCTTTCAAGTCATCTTTGAGGATGAGATGGATTATGCACTTAGGCTATCTTGCACCCTATATAACGGTCTCTTTTTGTTGAATATGTATGATAGACAATCTTATGATACTCTAGCAATTTGTACTCTTTTGCCCAAAATACAAAATGCGGAGTTATGGCATGCTCGTTGTGAACATATGAGCTTTGGTAGTTTGTTGACTCTTCAAAGGTATCAAATGGTAGATGCATTGCCTCAGTGGAGATCCCACCTCCTCATACAGATAAAGGATGTATTTTGGGCAAAATACACAAGTTTTCTTTGAAGATGGATGGTGCAATGCGTGCTATCTAGAAAATGCTGCTTATTCACTTCAGTGTTGGTGGTTCCATGAGGACACGTGCACTTGGGGGTCATCTTTATTTTGTCAACTTTATTGATAACTACTCCCAGTATACATGGGTGTATGGGCTGAAACCAAAATCTGATGTGTTTATGCATTTTAAACATCTTGTTGCAAAGCATAAGGCTGAAATTGGCTTGAAAGTGCAAACACTGTCGCTCATGCATTTAATGGCTAAGTAAGAAACAACCTACAATGGCTACCTTGTCTTGTGAGGCTGCATACAAGGCAGCCTTGTCAGAGTGCAGCGATGCGGAAGCATAGGACAAAGATTGAGAGAGAGTGAACACAGAGAGGAGAGAGAGAGAAAAGGAGACAGTGTAAACGCAGAAAATCTGCGGTGTAGTATACTGTATAAGAGTGCAGAAATACACAAGGGAGTAGAGGAAATATCTACATATGTCTCCGACTTGATGACCTCGATCTCCCTCAGCCCAAGCACAGTCTGTCTCAGCCAACAGATCTTCAAGATCAAAATCTGAAATCACTGAAGAATGAATAATCAAGTGTGCCACAAGAACCGACTATAAATAGCCAAGAAATAATAAATAACAGCATCAGGTCGGCTCCATTAAATGCAACCGATAGCAGAAATCTGGCCGACTATGCAGTCCGACTACACTGCTGACGTGGCACTAGTGACGTGGCACCTCCTCTGCCGTACTGACGTGGCACTGATTGTCTAGGAAATGACTAGCTAACATCCCCTCTCAGATCCTAGACGAGTGAAAAGATTGAGGGATCTAGAATGCTGCCGAAGAAGAGCCTGGGGAAGCGCCTTCGTAAACAAATCTGCAAGATTATCCTCCATCTAGCAATACTCCACATCAATCGTCCCATCCAGAAGTTTCTCCTCCATCTAGCAATACTCCACATCAATGGTCCCCTCCAGAAGTTTCTCCCGAATGAAGTGATACTGGATCTCAATGTGCTTCGTCCGGGCATGGAATATTGGATTCCGTACCAAGGCAATGCAACTCTCATTGTCGCACAACAGAAGAGTAGGACGAGTCTGGGGGCAGCCAAGCTCCTCCAACAATCTCCGAAGCCACACAAACTCACATGTGGTGGAAGACGCAGCCCGATACTCCGCCTCAGTAGAAGAAAGGGCTACCATGGGTTGCTTCTTGCTACTCCAAGAGATAACACCTGTATCCAAGATAAAACACTAGCCTATAGTAGACCGTTGGTGGTCCACATCGCCAGCCCAATCCGAGTCACTCCAACCTGTAAGAACCAGATTGGAAGCATCTGTACCTGCGGGATAAGAAATCCCTAAGTCAGAGGTCCCCCTCAAATACCGAAGAATCCTCAGGGCAGCCTGCCAATGCACCTTTTTGGTTTCCGTTATGGACCCTGCCAAAAGACCCACAACAAAACAAAGATCAATACGAGTGTTGAGAAGCCAAATCAAGGATCCAATCAACTGACGGTAGGCATCCATCACGGGAGAGTCTGAGTGTGAAGTAGCCTTCCAATTCGGATCCATAGGAGTAGTAATGGGCCGACAAGTCTCCATCTCAAAAGTCACCAAGAGCTCCTGAATGTACCGCTGCTGAGAGATGAAAATCCCCCTCTGAGACTGATAAATCTCGTGACCCAAGAAGAAATGAAGAAGCCCCAAATCCGTCATCTCGAATGCGTGATGTAAAGCTGTCTTGGTCTCTCAGACCTGCTGTGCATGATCCCCTGTCAAAATCAAATCATCAACATACAACACAAACAACACACGACCAACCTCGGAAGTGTGCACATAAAGCTGCGGGTCGGCCTTGGAGCACCTATATCCCAACTTCGACTGAAGAAACGAGTCAATCTTCTCGTTCCATGCACGCAGAGCCTGCTTAAGGCCATACAAGTCCCTCTTCAACCTATAAACTTTCCCATCCGAGGATCCAAAGCCAGGAGGCTGCTCAACATAGATCTCCTCTTGCAAGTCACCATTCAGAAAGGCCGGCTTCACATCCAACTGATAAATGGGCCATCTCCTATGGCCAGCCAAGGCAAGAACAACTCGAATAGTCGCTATACGAGCAATGGGGGCAAAAGTATCATGGAAATCAATGCCTGGGCGCTGAGCAAAACCTTTAGCAACAAGGCGAGCCTTGTGCTTGTCCAAAGAACCATCGCTAAGATACTTGGTCTTGAAGACCCACTTGACACCAATCACCTTCTTGTGAGAGGAACGAGACACAAGAGACCAAGTGCCATTCCTCAATAGCCTTCAACTCAGCTTCCATGGCCTTCCGCCAATGATCAGATTGCAAAGCCTCCTTCACTGAAGTGGGCTCTCGATCCTGCAAAACACAGTTAGTAAACAATAGTTGAAGCAGACAAGCTCCGAAGAATGTGCCTGGTTCCGCCGTGACCTCCACGGTCCATCCTGTGGTTTCCACTCCTCAAGGACTCTCTCAGTCTCTGAATCTCGGTGTGTCACAGGCCCAACGAGGAGGACGACGAACCTCTCCCCGTCGCTCTCCATCTGCTGAAGACTCAGGAACATCCGCCGGTGTAAGCTCCTTAGGGGTGGCCGGTGAAAGAGAAGACTCTGAATCCGAAGAAGAATCTCCATCAAGAGGCTCGGGCTCCAAAGAAACTGTCTCGGGATCCCAACTCTCCCTTGGATCTCCAAGGACGGGGTGCTCTTCACCCCCCTCTATGGCCGGTACTTCCACGAACCGCACATCTCGGCTCGTGTAGACATCCCGCTTAACGAGATCAAACAAACGATAACCTTGGGACTGGGAGCTATAGCCAACAAAAACCTGTCGTGGAGAAGCCGCCTCGAACTTATCACACTGCGTCTTCGGAATGTGCACATAAGCGTCACACCCAAAGATCCTGAAATAAGAGACATCAAGCTTAGTCCCGATGTAAGCCTCAAAAGGTGTCATCCTGTCAATGGCCGAAGTGGGAGATCGATTAAGGATGTGAACTGCGGTAGCCACTGCCTCGGCACACAGAAATTGAGATGTCAGTCGATGCTCCATCATGGTGCGTGCCATCTCGATCACACTTCCATTCTTCTGCTCCAAAATGCCATTCTCTTGGGGAGTGTTGGTGTTAGCAAACTCCTGGTGAATGCCCCTATCTCCACAAAAACGAGCAAACTCATTAGACATAAATTCACGTCCCTTGTCTGAACGCAAGGTCTTCAGTCACCGGCCAAAACGGCTCTCCTAAAAAAAAAGCCAATCCTTGAAATGAGATAAAGCCTCTGACTTCAAAGTCAAGAAATAGGCCCAAGTCATCCTGCTGTAGTCATCTGCAATCAACATGAAGTACAAGCTCCCCTTCAGGGACTCGGTCCTCATCGGGCCACAAAGATCCGAGATACAAGCTCCATGGGTGAAGTAGACCGCCTAGAAGCTTTGTTGGGAATCGCATCCCGATGCAATTTCCCACGAATGCAAGAGACACATGGCTGATATTCAAAGTATTATTCTCTCCAAGTTCTGTTCCCCAACTAGTATTGGAACTTCCAGAACACAGTCTGGAAATCGAAGGGTAGTTGGAAATTCATAAGAGCCTAAGGAGTTTATGACTAGAGCCCCCTGGTATCCTCACCTCCTCCTGCCGACTAGAGTTCCCTACGACAAGGCCTTTTGCGTCATGATTGGTCTAAACTCACTAACACGAAACAAAAAAAAAAACCCCTTGGAGTAGGTTTTATTCACGTTGGCCTTGGGGAGTTCTAGTGCCATCAAGAAGAGTGCCTCAGTCAGTGTTCTATGTTCACCAGAATACTGCCTCAGTCGGTGATCTATACCTAGCTTACAATCACAAACATCTTATTTCGAATGCATTATGGCTCACCACTACGTCCGGCAAGCCGCAGACAAACGACTCTCGCGACGCCTTCCGAAGGTACTCATAGTTCAGGTAACCAAACCGAGCATGCCATAGCTCGGACTGTGTCTGAGAAGTAAGAAGAAGAGAAGTAAGAGCTGAAGAAGACTTCAATTTGTAGACTCCATTCTCCTCATACCCTGCAGAGAGAACCTTCCTCGATCCACGATCAAGGACTCAAACAGTATCACTGTCAAACTCCACCGAGAGGCCAAGAGCACAAACCTTATGAACCGAAAGTAAATGATACCCCAATCCTGGCACATGTAACACCTCAGAGATGTGGGTACCTGTCAGAGTGCAGCGGTGCGGAAGCGTAGGACTAAGAGGGAGAAAACGTAGAGAGAGAGAAGAGAGAGAAAGAGACAGTGGAAGATGAAGATCTGCTGTATAAAGTGTGTTGTATACAAAGATATGCAAATATATACACAGGCGCAGTGCGCTGGACTGCGTGTCTCCACCTCGACGATGCAACCTGCTGTTCACCTCGAAGTCCGCTGCAGTCTGCACTGTCTCCTGTCTGAAATCTACGAACAGAGACAGAATCTGCGCGAGCCTCCAGTCTGTAAGCTGCGAGCAGAAGAGTGTTAGCAGTAGGCTGAAAACTCAGCTATAAATAGCCAGAATCAGGGCGCATCAAATAGGCAGGTCGGCTGCATTAAATGCAGCCGACTGTACTGGTACAGGTCGGACTGCCACGTGGCAGTCCGACTGTGACTGTACGGCCAGTCTCTGACCTGCTAACACCCCCTCTCAGAGCCTGGGCGGTGCAGAAGCCTGAGGGATCTGGAATGTCTCCGAAGTAGAGCCTGGGGAAGTGCCTTCGTAAACAAATCTACAAGATTGTCCTCCGTCTTGCAGTACTCCACAGTGATGGTCTCATCCAGAAGCTTCTCTCTAATGAAGTGGTACTGGATCTCTACGTGCTTCGTCCGGGCATGAAAAACAGGATTCCGTGCCAAGGCAATGCAACTCTCATTGTCGCATTGCAGCAAAGTAGGACGAGTCTGGGGGCAACCAAGCTCCTCCAACAATCTCCAAAGCCACACAGCCTCACATGTGGTGGAAGACGCGGCCCGATACTCCGCCTCAATAGACGAAAGGGCTACCGTGGGCTGCTTCTTGCTACTCCATGAGATAACACCTACACCCAAGGTAAAACCGTAACCTGTAGTAGACCGCCTGTGGTCCACATCACCGGCCCAATCCGAGTCACTCCAACCTGCAAGAACAAGATCTGAACGACCTGTGCCTGCGGGATAATGAATCCCTAAATCAGACATCCCCCTCAAATACCGAAGTATCCTCTGAGCAGCCTGCCAATGCACCGTCTGAGGTTCACTCATAAACCCTGCCAAGAGCCCAACAGCAAAACAAAGATCAACACGAGTGTTGAGGAGCCAAATCAATGATCCAATCAACTCACGATAGCGGGAAGCATCCGCCATGGGAGAAGCTGAATGGGAAGTGGCCTTCCAGTTTGGATCCATAGGAGTAGAAAGGGTCCGACAATCCTCCATCGCAAAAGAAACGAAGAGCTCATGTACATATCTCTGCTGAGAGATGAAGATCCCCCTCTGAGACTGATAAATCTCATGGCCCAAAAAGAAATGGAGTAGACCCAAGTCCGTCATCTCGAACGTCCGATGTAAAGCTGCCTTCGTCTCTTGGACCTTCTGTGCATGATCACCTGTGACAATCAAATCATCAACATACAACACAAAAAGCACACAACCATCCTCGGAAGTGTGTACATAAAGCTGCGGATCGGCCTTAGAACGCCGATATCCCAACTGTGACTGAAGGAACGAATCAATCTTCTCGTTCCATGCACGCGGAGCCTGCTTGAGGCCATACAAGGCTTTCTTCAACCTGTAGACTTTCCCATCTGAAGATCCAAAGCCAGGAGGCTGCTCGACATAGATCTCCTCCTTCAAATCACCATTGAGGAAGGCCGACTTCACATCCAACTGGTAGACAGGCCATCTCCTATGGCCAGCCAAGGCAAGAACAGCTCGAATAGTTGCCATACGAGCAGTGGGGGCAAAAGTATCATGACAATCAATCCCTGGGCGCTGTGTAAAACCTTTAGCAACAAGGCGAGCCTTGTGCTTGTCCAAAGAACCATCGCTAAGGTACTTGGTCTTGAAAACCCATTTGACGCCAATCACCTTCTTATTCGGGGGGCGTGGCACGAGTGACCAAGTGCCATTCCTCTCAATAGCCTCCAACTCGGCTTCCATAGCTTTCTTCCATGGTGCGGACTGTAAAGCCTCCTTCACGGAGGTGGGCTCTCGATCCTGCATAACATGGGTCATCAAACAATAGTTAGAGCAAACAAGCTCCGTAGAATGTGCCTGGTGCCTCCATGACCGCCGCGGACCATCCTGCGGTCCCCACTCCTCTAGGACCCCCTCGAACCCTGAATCACGAAGTGTGTCACGGGCCCAATGAGGAGGAGGCCGGACCTCCCCTCGTCTCTCTCCATCAGCTGAAGACTCTGGGATATCCACCGGTGGTAACTCCTCGGGGGTGACCGGTGGAACAGTAGACTCTGTGTCAGAAACAGAATCAGAATCAAAAGGCACGGGCTCCAAAGGAACTGTAGCAGAAGCCCAACTATCCCCTGGATCTCCAAGAACTGGATGCTCCTCACCCGTTGGTATGGCCAGAACATCCACAAACCGCACATCTCGACTGGTGTACACATCCCGCTTGACGGGATCATACAAACGATAGCCTTGGGACTGGGAGCTGTAGCCAACAAATACCTGTCTTCGGGAAGCTGCTTCAAATTTATCACGTTGAGCCTTGGGAATGTGAACATAGGCATCACACCCAAAGACCCTAAAATAAGAAACATCGGGCTTAGTCCCAAAGTAAGCCTCAAAAGGTGTTATCCCATCAACGGCCGAAGTGGGGGATCGGTTAAGGATGTGGACTGCAGTAGCCACAGCCTCAGCCCACAGAAACTGAGGTGTCTGTCAGTGCTCCATCATGGTGCGCGCCATCTCGATCACACTGCGGTTTTTCCGTTCAAGAATGCCGTTTTCTTGAGGAGTGTTGGTATTAGCAAACTCCTGGTGAATACCTTTATCTGCACAAAAACGAGCAAACTCATTAGAAACAAATTCACCACCCTTGTCGGATCGCAAGGTCTTCAATCTCCGGCCAGATCGGTTCTCCTCAAAGAGAAGTCAATCCTTGAAGTGGGAGAAAGCTTCTAACTTCAATGCCAAAAAATAGGCCCATGTCATCCTGCTATAGTCATCTACGATCAACATGAAGTAGAGCTCCCTCGCAAGGACTCGTTCCTCATAGGGCCACAAAGATCCGTAGATACAAGCTCCATCGGTGAAGTAGACCGCCGCGAAGCTTTGTGGGGAATGACGTCCCTATGCTGCTTCCCACGAATGTAGGAGACGCATGGCTACTGGCTCACCACTATATCCGGCAACCCTCGAACAAGCTGTCCACGTGACGCCCTCCGAAGATAATCATAGTTGAGGTGACCAAACCGAGCATGCCATAGCTCTGACTGTGTCTGAGAGGTAAGAAGAAGAGTAGAGAGGGCGATGGAAGACTTCAATTTATAGATGCCGTTCTCCTCATATCCGGATGAGAGAACCTTCCTTGACCCACGATCAAGGACTCGCACCAAATCACTGTCAAACTCCACCAAAAGTCCAAGGGAAACAATCTTATGAACTGACAGTAGATGATACCCTAAACCTGGTACATGCAAGACCTCTGAGGTATGAGTACCACCACGTCCATCTGGAATAAGCTGCATCTCACCCCGTCCTGCAATAGACACGGAAGAGCTATCTCCAATGAGAATCTGCCCACGCGAAGGGCGCAACTGGGCAACACCATCTGATGAAGGAGTCATGTGCCGGGAGGCACCACTGTCAACGATCCACTCTTAAGCCTGGGAAGCCGTCATCGCAGCATCAGAAGCATTCGGTGTAGAGTCCTCAATGACAGCTAGATGAAGAAATGCAGCTGATGAGGGTGCAACCACCGCTCCAGAATCCTTCATGTCCTTCTTGTTGGTGTCCTTCTTGTCTTTGTCAGGGCAATCCTTCTTCCAATGGCTAGTCTTTCCACAAATATGGCATGTGGATTCTTTGTCCTTGTCCTTCTTTGACTTGTTATCCTCCTTCTTCTTCTTTTGGTCCTTCCCCTTCTTCTGAGAGGCTTGACCTGTCAGTGCCTCCGACTTGGAAGCATTCTGTCCCTTTAGTTGTTCCTCTTGGTCCAAGACCATAGGAACCAACTCTTCCCACCGAAGAGTGGACTCCCGCCCCGAAGCAATAAGGGTGGAGTAGAAAACACCGAATCGTGGCGGCAACTGGGACGAGTGTGATCGCCATGTCTTCGGAGGAAATCGGCTTCCCCGCATTCTAAACCTGCATCTGAAGCTGTCTAAGCTTGTTGATGTGCTCCCGCAACGAAGAAGACTTGTTCACGGACAAGGTCCGCATCTGTACCTCCAAAGAAACCCGCTTCATAAGGGTCATCCGGTTATACATCTGATCAAGCTCTAGCCATATCTTCCGAGCCACCGTCAAGTGCTCGATGTGAGCTATCACGGCTGTAATACAAGATAGAAAAAGAAAGGAACGAATCCTGGCATTCAGTTTGTCCCAGTGAGACTGTGCCTTGGCCAACTCCGCACGAGCATCGGAAGAGAGTTTGGACTCATCTCTCATCGAGGGCCGGTCGATCTCCTCCTGTACAAGCTCCGCCAAATCGTAGGACTCAAGGATGGCCAACATCATCACACGCCAGATGCAATAGTTGTCGCCATCGAGCTTCTGATCTACGGGAAGAGCCGGTAAGACAGGCACCTTCCGGTCCATAATCGTCTGGAACTCCAAGTCAATCTCTGTAGACATCTTCACCTGTAATGCCTTCACAAACGCAAAAGCAGCCCCCTCTGACTGTGAAAACTCAGCCTGCTAGGGCTCTTCCGCGTCCTGAAACTTCTTCACCCACCGGAGGCGATGAAAAAGCAAAACCTGCACTTGAAAGCTGAAAACTCAAACTTCCTCCTCGTCAAACAGCAGTAAACAGCAGCAAATCCACAACCTGGACTCCTTTCCTACGCGCCCACGTTCGCTTCAGCCTTGTTCCGAGACGCAGCCCTCCTGCCTGCCCTCAAACGCTGAAAACGCAGCCTTGTGTCGCGATAGAAACTCCTCTTCAGGTTGGTTCTGCACTCAGTCAGCCCTTCAACATAGCTCTGATACCATGTCAGAGTGCAGCGGTGCGGAAGCGTAGGACTGAGAGAGAGAGAACGCAGAGAGAGAAGAGAGAGAAAGAGACAGTGGAAGATGAAGATTTGTTGTATAAAGTGTGCTGTATACAAAGATATGCAGATATATGCACGGGCGCAGTGCGCTGGATTGCGTGTCTCCACCTCGACGATGCAACCTGCTATTCACCTCGAAGTCCGCTGCAGTCTGCACTGTCTCCTGTCTGAAATCTGCGAACAAAGACGGAATCTGCGCAAGCCTCCAGTCTGTAAGCTGCGAGCAGAAGAGTGTTAGCAGTAGGCTGAAAACTCAGCTATAAATAGCCAGAATCAGGGCGCATCAAATAGGCAGGTCGGCTGCATTAAATGCAGCCGACTGTACTGGTACAGGTCGGACTGCCACGTGGCAGTCCGACTGTACAGTCTGACTGTGGCTGTACGGCCAGTCTCTGACTTGCTAACAGTACCACCATGTCTATCTAGAATAAGCTGCATCTCACCCTGCGCAGCAATAGACACAGAAGAGCTGTCTCCAATGAGAATCTGCCCATGCGAAGGTTGCAAATGGGTAACACCAACGGAAGGAGTCATGTGCCGTGAGACACCACTGTCCACAATCCACTCTCGAGCCTGGGGAGCTGTCATCGCAGCATCAAAAGTTGTCGGTGTAGAGTCCACAATGACTGCTAAGTATAGAAAAGCAGTTGATGAGGGTGCAGCCACCGCTCCAGAGTCCTTTGTGTCCTTCTTCTCGGTATTCTTCTTGTCTTTGTCGGGGCAATCTTTCTTCCAGTGACTGGTCTTACCACAAATATGGCAAGTTGATTCCTTCTCCTTGTCCTTCTTGGATTTGTTGTCCTTCTTTTTCTTCCTTTGGTCCTTCCCCTTCTTCTGAGAGGCTTGACCAACCAATGCCTCCGATTTGGAAGCATTCTGTCCCTTCAATTGTTCCTCCTGGTCCAAGACCATAGAACCCAACTCTTCCCACCGAAGAGTTGACTCCCGCCCTGAAGCAATAAGAGCGGAATAAAAAGTACTGAATCGTGGCGGCAACTAGGATAGTAAAGTGATCGCCATGTCTTCAGAGGAAATAGGCTTCCCCACATTTTGAACCTACATCTGAAGCTATCGAAGCTTGATGATGTGTTCCCGAAGCGAAGAAGACTTATTCACAGACAAAGTTCACATCTGCACCTCCAAAGAAACCCTCTTCATCAGGGTCATCCGGTTGTACATCTAGTCCAGCTCCAGCCATATCTCACGAGCCACCGTCAAGTGCTCGATGTGAGCTATCACAGCTGTGGTGCAAGACAGAAAAAAAAAAGATCGAATCCTGGCATTCAGTTCCAGTGACTGGTCTTACCACAAATATGGCAAGTTGATTCCTTCTCCTTGTCCTTCTTGGATTTGTTGTCCTTCTTTTTCTTCCTTTGGTCCTTCCCCTTCTTCTGAGAGGCTTGACCAACCAATGCCTCCGATTTGGAAGCATTCTGTCCCTTCAATTGTTCCTCCTGGTCCAAGACCATAGAACCCAACTCTTCCCACCGAAGAGTTGACTCCCGCCCTGAAGCAATAAGAGCGGAATAAAAAGTACTGAATCGTGGCGGCAACTAGGATAGTAAAGTGATCGCCATGTCTTCAGAGGAAATAGGCTTCCCCACATTTTGAACCTACATCTGAAGCTATCGAAGCTTGATGATGTGTTCCCGAAGCGAAGAAGACTTATTCACAGACAAAGTTCACATCTGCACCTCCAAAGAAACCCTCTTCATCAGGGTCATCCGGTTGTACATCTAGTCCAGCTCCAGCCATATCTCACGAGCCACCGTCAAGTGCTCGATGTGAGCTATCACGGCTGTGGTGCAAGACAGAAAAAAAAAAGATCGAATCCTGGCATTCAGTTTCTCCCAATGAGATTGGGCCTTGGTCAACTCCGCACGAGCATTGGAAGAGAGTTTGGACTCATCCCTCACTGAGGGCGTGTTAATCTCCTCCACCAGTTCCGCTAAATCATAAGACTCTAATATGGCCAACATCATTACCCGCCAGATGCGGTAACTGTCACCATCAAGCTTTTGATCCGTTGGAAGAGCTAGTAGGACAGGCACCTTCCTGTCCATGATCGCCTAGAACTCCAAATCAGTCTCCGTAGACATGTTAACCTACAATACCTGCACAAACACAAAAGCAACCCCCTTTGACTGTGAAAACACAGCCCTCTAGGACTAATTCCTCCACTGCCCAAACCTTCTTCACCCGCCGAAGGCGATGAAAAGATAAAATCTGCAATGGAAGGCCTTAAACGCAGCCTTCCTCCTCTTCGAACAGCAATAACCTGCAACAAATTCACCGATTGACTCTTTTCCCACACGCCCACGCTCGCTTCAGTCTTGATCCCATGCGCAGCCCCCCTGCTTGCCCTCGAAACCTGGAAACGCAGCCTTGTGTCGCGCTGAAATCTCCTCTTCAGATAGGTTCAGCCCTCAGTCATTCCATCTTCATCGCTCTGATACCATGTCAGAGTGCAGCGATGCGGAAGCGTAGGACGAAGACTGAGAGAGAGTGAACACAGAGAGAAGAGAGAGAGAAAAGGAGACAGTGTAAACGCAGAAAATCTGCGTTGTAGTATGCTGTATAAGAGTGCAGAAATACACAAGTGGACAAAGGAAATATCTGCGTATGTCTCCGACTTGATAACCTCGATCTCCGTCAGCCTGAGCACAGTCTGTCTCAGCCAACAGATCTTCAAGATCAGAATCTGAAATCGCTAAAGAATGAATAATCAAGTGTGCCTCAAGAACCGGCTATAAATAGCCAAGAAATAATAAATAACAGCATCAGGTCGGCTGCATTAAATGCAGCCGACAGCAGAATTCTGGCCGACTGTGCAGTCTGACTGCACTGCTGACATGGCACTGATGACGTGGCATTGATGACGTGGCACCTCCTCTGCCGTACTGTGCTGACGTGGCACTGACTGTCCAGGAAATGACTGGCTAACAAGCCTTTGCCACAGCAATGGAATGTGTATGGCTACATAGATTGTTGGCTGATCTATAGATTTCTTTGAAGGGTCCTACACCCATTCTTTCTAACAGTCAGAGTGCTATTGCAGTGGCACGGAATCCTATGTTTCATTCTTGCACAAAACACATTGAGATACATTACCATTATGTCAAAGAGAGATGCTATGCAAGAGAGATCAATTTGTTGTATGTCCTTGCACAAGAGAATGTTGCTAACATTTTCACAAAAGCACTTCCTCGTGAGAAGTTTGAGGGGTTTCAAAATTCCTTGAACTTACTACCCTTTGGTGATTGATCTTCTTGTACTACCGCATTGGCACGGCAGAGGGGTGTTAGAATTTGCCAATTCTATGGGCAGTTCCCAATGTTTTAGTTAGTTGGTTTACATTATGAACACAACTACATTAGTAAGTTATGTCACCACTTCTAGAGTTCTAGAGTTAAATTAACCCTAGTTGAGTTAGGAATGTAAAAAATAACAGGTATACTCTGATACTATGTTGAAATAAGCGATGATGCAAAGACACTATACGGTTTGCAAGAAGTAAGACAGAGTGTGTATGGCAAACATTGAGATAGAAGAGAAACTCAGAAATACAAAAACACAGTGATTATGCATTAAATCATGCTATGAGAGGAAAAGCTGATACAACGGAGCTGAAGCTCAAAAGATAACTGCACTGTCCTCTCTGAATTAGATAGCAACACCTATGGAAAATCTGCACAGTGAAGGGAGCAAAGCGCAGTCCTCCGAGCAATGGGCTATCAAAGTTTTCACTGGAAGGTGAAAGACAACTGTCGAGAGAGTGGACTGCAATTCTCTAATGCTGTCAGAGATTTGGAAGATGATCACCAGATATCAAGGGAGTGAACCGTAGTCCTCTAATACCGGAGAGTGACTTGGGCAACGAAATGCAAATCCCAAAGTGTCGGAGCTATCAAACGCAAAGAGAGCAACCTAGATACTGACGCTAAGTGGATAATGATGACGCCAGATGATGAAGGATGAGTTGGGATGCAAAAATATAGATCCCAACAACCTGTGTCACAGACGAGTAACGCCAGGTAATGGAGAAGAAGCCATGCTGCAAAAACGCAAGTCCGAGCAGCCCCTATGATAAAAAAGTGACACAAGATGATGGAGGAGGAGCCAGGCTACAAAACACAGGTCCCAATAGCCCTTGTGATGAATGATTGATGCAATCACTAACGCTCAATGATGGAGACTGTCGCCAAAGGCTAGGATGCTGACATCAAGCCGGAGCTGACGACGCCAAGCAAGGAGGTCTCCACACTGAAAAACGCAAGTGAAGGTGGAGCCTAATGGAGAAGGGTGTTGATGCCAAGCAGATGATGGTGATACTAGGTAAAAGATGCTTCAAACACAAGACTTGATAATGGAGTAGGGTGCCTAAAGCAAAAGAGGAAGGGTGAAGGCAACCACGAGCCACGAACCGCAATGTCCCCCTAATGGGATGTGAGGACAATGAAAGGGACTCATGAGAGAAGAAAAGTGGTGGTGGTGACCGAAGAAGGTGGTCAAGAATGACTGAAGAGACAGGTGGTAGGAGTGAATGAAGTGACTGCCTATTTATAAGCACAAGTTGTCTAGGGTGGCGCACCACTATGTGCGTGCCCACTAAAAAAGTAGCCAAAATATGGACACAACCCTTTTTGGGGCTATCAGTGCGAAACCCTAAATGAAGTGTGTGAACTGAAGACATGGTTTCTCAACAAGGGATAGGTCTAACTTACTTAAGACATTGTACTTCCATTCTATCATTCTAGCACTGACATCTTTTGAGTGTGGAACTACTGCCCACTCTTGCTCATTGTCTTGTGTTCACACTCTCTCTCTCTCTCTCTCTCTCTCTCTCTCTCTCTCTCTCTCTCTCTCCTTCCCCATTTCCAACCACCTTCCATGACATTATTCTATTTCTTTGATTGCTTTAACTTAATCTAATATCAAATGTTCCTAACTGACATTACTATTGAGAAACCCTTCACCCGCAATTTGCATTTTTGCATTTCTGCCTTTTGCGTTTAGGGTTTGTAGCCCCAAAAAGGAGCGCCATCCTAGACTGACTGTGCCTATTTATAGGCCACTCTCTCATTCATTCCTTACGGCTGATTCATTCAGACCCGTCACCTCTTCTCTCCAGCCTCTCCACTACTCTCACACCCCTTCAGGAGGACATTGCGGTTCGTGGTTCGTGGCTGTCTTCATCATCTTCCTTGGGCTACAACACCCTTGTTTCCTTGTATCACATTCACTCCATGATTCAGAACTTCATCATTCCATTCATCAGAGTTTCTTCTCTCTTCTCTTCTCTTCTCCATGTTTACCGAGTTCACTCCGTGTTCCTCCCCGCAAACCCTACTGTCTCGCTGGTACATCATCTTTTGACATGGTATCAAAGCCGATTCTGCTCAAACAGTGGCAAAGATCCTCCACTCCAGTGACGACAAAGACCGGTGGCGGGTTCGGCATCCAGTTCTCTTCTTCTTCCGTTGCATCAAAATCTTGTTTTTGCAGAAGAACAGTTGCTGATCACTCTCCATTGCAGAACAACAATTGCTGATCACTCTCCATTCAGAAAACAATCTCGTTTTTGCATATTTCAGGTATTTCAGCTTGCTGCCCACACCCCAAACGCAGAGGACATCGCGGTCCAAGCTGGCCATTGCTGTCTACAACAGTCTGGCACCTGTTTCCAGCCTATCACACACTATTTGGAGCTAATTTCAGCATATTGACTGCTGCTGCTGCTGTTTTTTCCTGCGTTTTTAGTATTTCTCTCTCCTACAGGCTGTCCTGCCTGCGCTTTTAGTCTCTCTCTTGCTCCCCCTGCGTTTTTAGTCTTTCTCTCTCTTGCAGGCTGTCCTGCCTACGTTTTTAGTCTCTCTCTCTCCTCACCTGCGTTTTTCTACTAGTTGCAATCTCCTACTGCTGATTGCATCCTCCTCCCACTGGCAGCTCACTTCCAGCCCTTTCACTATCCTCCCACCCCCTGAGGCGGACATTGCGGTTCGTGCTTCACACTGCCCTCACACCCCTTGAGGCGGACATTGTGGTTCATGGTTCATGGTGGTTGACCTCTTCCTTCTTTAGCAAAGCATACTAGTATCCATGGCTTCTTTACCAACAGATGACCAAAATATTGGGTGCTCCTACTGTGGCATCACCGGACGCACCACCGATCCTTGCCGACTTCGACCTTTGCTCCCCACCCCCCCGGAGTATATGCGTCTTCCACCAAGCACTCCTTGTGCCACCTCTCCTTTCTAGGCCACAGAGATCATTCTGCATTGGCTATCAGAGTACTATGCTCAAGGCAATAAGATGCATTCGATGCGCCCTAAGTCCTTTCAAGCACATGGAGGATCGATTGGTGCTACGACCTCCTGGAGATCGTCGCAATGCCATCGACAGTCTTCTCCCACTTATTTTCAGGTACAGTGGCTTCCACGACCTACGGATCTGCAATCCGCTCCATCGAGAGATAGTGATTGTTTGATACCGTCTCCTCGTCAGTCTGCTCCTTCGAGAGACAGTGGCTGCTCGACTCCTTCCTCTTCTTCGGCTACACAGTCTGCTCCACTAAGAGACAGCGATTGTTGCCCATCTCTTGCTCATTCTAAGCCCCACCCTTCCCCACCCTCGACTACTCAGGTTCGAGAGGCTACCTCTAGAAGTCTCTTCGATACCCCAGATACCTTCTTCGGCACGACGGGCGGCACTTCCTTCATCATCAAACATTTCGGAGTCTGTGATCCATGAGTTTTTGGATTCCCTATCTACTTCAAAGGGAGATTCAGAGGGGGATATTATTTCTTTGCCCTCAGAGGGGACATCTACTTCTTCGACTTCAGCAGGGGCCTCTCCACCTCCCACCTCAGAGGGGAAACCTACTCCACATGAAGTTCTTCACCCATCCTTTACTTTTTTGGGGTGGTTGTCTTCGACCAGTCATCTCTTCTACTGATACCCAGGATCTTCAGGTACCACCTAGATCGGGACCTCAGAGGTTCAGCCGCAACTTGGTGACAAGGCCTTCGTATTCCTTCCAGCATGGATGCACGGAGCTAGTGGCTTCTCTCCCGAGGTTGTGTTTCGGGTTCTTCAATTCACTCTGTCTATTGATCTTTACTGCAAGTTCCCTTTCTGGTGGAAATCTTGGATCTTATGGATCCTCTACATCTTCTTCCTCCTCTTCTATTCTTTCCTTGGTCACTTGGTTAGCATGGAGCCACCTCCCGAGATCGAGTACGGGCATATCCTTATGGTTCTCGGCACCACACACAATCCGACATTCCTCCTATGCATTACATGTTTTCATCATCTTTGTACTAGGGCACTTGGGCAAGTGAACAATTTCTCCACAAGGGACAGTGTCCACGTGGCACCTGCTGCATGAGCATTCTTCAACATGTAGCATTGCATCTCCACCTCCCTCTTCTCTTGTTCCCTTTTTGGGCCTGAGAGGGGGTGTTGAGAAACCCTTCACCCGCAGTTTATGTTTTTGCATTTCTGCCTTTTGCATTTAGGGTTTGTAGCCCCAAAAAGGGGCGCCATCCTAGACTGACTGTGCCTATTTATAGGCCACTCTCTCATTCATTCCTTACGGCTGATTCATTCAGACCGTCACCTCTTCTCTCCAACCTCTCCACTACCCTCACACCCCTTCATGAGGACATTGCGGTTCGTGGTTCATGGCTGTCTTCATCATCTTCCTTGGGCTACAACACCCTTGTTTCCTTGTATCACATTCACCCCATGATTCAGAACTTCATCATTCCATTCATCAGAGTTTCTTCTCTCTTCTCTTCTCTTCTCCATGTTTACCGAGTTCACTCCGTGTTCCTCCCCGCAAACCCTACTATCTCGCTGGTACGTCATCTTTTGACAATTACTACTATAAGGTCAAACCTGGAGTCGGGGGCATTGTTACATAGTAGTCAACTTGATTATAAAGCTACCTAATGTTAGTGCTTATTAAATGACTTGAGCTAATGAAGACTTAGGAAAGACTTGTTCTATCTTCTATTTCAAATGACGAAGCATGGGTAGGCACCTAGTATCTCGATTCAAGGGTCCAGGTAGTGTTGGGACTCTCACTAGCTAAAACCGGCAATCCTGGTGGATTCCCTTAAAGGGATGCCATACCCCAAGGTTGGGCGTCGGCTCGAAGGTGGTGTCCCATCACACCCAAGCAAACACACTCTCTCTCGACAGTATTCGCTTGCTTAGGCAAGGCGGTGCCATCATTGGTACGATTATGAGCTTGTGCACAAGTTCGCAAAGGGAGAATATCATCATTTTCTTATTTGAAGTCAATAAAGCAACAATAAAAATAAAATCCCCCTTGAATCACACTATTATAGAAAAAAGGACACAACTACTAAAGCCCCCTCTAAGATCATGGATATGGATGAAGGCCAAACAAGCAAAAAGGATGAAACGCCAAAGGGGAAGAGCTCACAAAAGAGGAAACTTAAACACCGTGAACAACCATGGAAGACAACTCCAAAGGAATGCAATTGATCCAAGGATAGTAGAGGACCTGGTGGAAAATGCCAATGTGGTATATCAAAAAAGGAAATCTAGCCCAAGACTATGACTATTGTGTAAATTTAAAGAGTTATTGATTAACATGATATTTAATGTCACTGCAACCATGTCTTCATCCTCAACCTATGTGCCAATGGATGCCAGCTGATCATCATGGAATATACACATATGAGGTTCAAGGATGCATGACCAATAGCACTAGTAAGGGACATGTGTGACCAAGGGCTTAGGAAACTTTTACTAGGACTAAGGTCATAAATTTATAAAATAAGGTTGTGTTGTAGCTGAGATATGTATTGTGCAGCTCACACTTTTCTTTTTCTCCCGTTAGACCTAATTAGCCATAAAACATCATAGGCATCTCCTATGGACATCAAGGATAATCCATGAGGCAAGTACATGGTGGAGCTTGATTGCAATCTTGATCACAATTGGGATCCCCCTCCTCAAGCCACCTACTAAGGAGGGTTCACCTGAGTGTTCAAGGGACAAGAGCCCATGTTGAGCTAAAAAATGCATTACAAACTGAATAGCTCTTTATGACAGCCCCAAAACCCAAAATAACCAAAGTTTCATTAAACGGTGTATGTTCCTAGAGAGTGTCTCTCCCATAAGCCAAACCCTAATTTGGGAGGATCCACACTTCTATAAATAGACAGGCTGCCCATCACTCATCCGAATCTCATTTTTAAGGTCCTCTGTCAGCTGGCGCTAGCTTCTCCATTGCTGTCTACCCCCCCATTACTGATACCTCAGTTTGTGGTGGTGACCAGCCTGCATCAGCTCCTAGCATCTCATCTATAGCCCTTCAGATTTTGCATTTGCTGCAGATGGCAGCTTTCCAGCCTAACCAGCCATCGCCTACTATCAGAATGGCTCCAGATCATTGTGTTTGCTGTTGCTAGAACATCTGCCGCCTGCGTTTGCAGCATACAGCTATCGCCATCATCTCTAGGGGCAGAATACTGCTGCATTTTCAGTTTCCAGCAGACATCTGTATCTTTTTGGCACTTCTCAGCCTGCTGCGCACCACTATTCTACCTAATCTTGTTCTTCTGCATTTTCTGCTGCCATACACTTTTGGAGGCTGTCTACTACGTTTCAAGATTCATAAGAGTATGACACACCCTTCAGCTCATACTCTCTGACCTGGTCCTAGAGACAAGAATTAGAGGTTGAGTACTCACCTTTGCATAGTGTGTTGCTGCATTCAACATTGTATTGGTTCATTATTCATTCATTCATCTTCTTCAGTGTTCGTTGTCTCCAAGTCAAAGGCAGTCTGCCCAAATCTAGACCCTCTTCCCCACCTGGGAACTCAAGCACATCGGGTGAGGGCACTTCAGCCCCACATCCACAGCCGAGAGGGGATCATCCTCGACCTCAGCAAGGAAGATCCTTTGCTCACATGGCAGCAACGCCGTTTACCCCCGCTTCACCCAAGGGTTATCTGATTGGTCTGCCAATGCCACTATTTCAGACTTCAGTCCTCAAGACACTTTTTGTCTCCAATGAGGATAGACTTGACGAGTCCCCATCTTTTTCTGAGTTTCCCTCTACATCAAGTGCGCAACCAAAAGCAATTGAACCCACTTTCCCTCAAAATCCTCCTATTGAGTGGATTGTGGAGCCTTCTACTAGTTCAGATATTGATGACACTAACTGCAATCCTACTTGACTTTTGTTAGAAGAGCAAAGCATGCAATGGAATAATGAAAGACACAAGATTGAAGAAAGAGACAATGCACAAGATTTAACCGAGAATAGGAATCCACTATGAAAAGAGTACAATGGTTGAGCACCAACTCACACTCCCCTCCACAACCTACCTCTCTCCACACTAAGAATATGCAAGTACATGAGTGGATCATAGACTGTGGCCACACTCCCTCCTCCTATAGATTAAAAAATAAAGGAGTAGTCCTATCACAATATAGGTTGGCCAATTACTCAATAAAAAATAAAGAGAGTGCCCATAAATTAGGCCATGGGCACTCGTAAAAATATGATATGACCGTTTCTAACACCGACCCTCACTTAGAGCACAAGCGAACAAGCAATGAACAAGAACACCCAAGATACACAATGGATACTCTAGCAACATACACTCTGTTGGATGCACCTCAATAAAAAAGCAACCTAAAGAAGAAGTCTAAATGTCATAATCCCTCTCTGAAAGCAAAGTAGTTAAGCTAGCCGCCTTGTACCTCCTATAGCCACACAAGCTCATGAATAGCTCACTGACAACAAGATTCCTCCACTAGAGCATATGCATGCCCTTCGGGTCCCCTCATGCAAGACCACATGAACACATCATGTCACTCATCCTAGCATGAACTCGGAATTGGACACACCAATCCAAGGTTTGGATTGCAGAAGATGTAACCTTGACGACACACATCCAATCCACCAATAACAAAAGAGCATTAGCATGCCCTCTCTCCACCCTCATACTTGCCCCCTCTGGCTAGATGCATATGAAAGCATGTAGCATCACTAGAAGACTGCTTCGTGGGCCACCTTGGCCAGAGTGGCCTCCGGTCGCTCAATCTCAAAGTCTGAAGATAAAGTGTCCATCTTCTTGCCCCTTCTCTTTGGATTTGATAGTCTTCTTTGGACAATCCTTGGAGAGATGGCCCCACTTCCCACAAGAATAGCAGCAAGCATGCTTGTTCATAGTCTTTAAAGGTACTACCAATGCTCTCTCAATAGCATCACCATATTCAAAACCTTTCCTCGTAAGTTGTTCCTATAGCAAAGACTCTTCATCAAGCAAAAGAAACATGAAATCATCAAGATCAAAATCAAGAGTGAAAATTTGGAGCCTCAAAGCTTGGACCACCATTTTATACTCCTGAGGAAGCTTATTAAGAACCAATGCAAATAATTGAGAGAAGGTGAGAGCTGGCCCCCAAGGTGAGCAACTGATCATGGATAATCTTGAATCTCAATAGAAATGCTTGCATGGAGTCTCTAGAATTTAAGCTAAATGGTAGACAATTGACCTTGAAGGGCAATAGCCCTCATGAAAGATTGCCACTCAATAAGCTCTTATAGCTTATCCCGAACTTCGACGGAGGTCTCCAAGGTTTGAATGGTAGGAGAAACCATTGGATGAAGCGAGAATATCAAAGCAATAAAGGCCTTGGCATCCTTACCTTCACATTCGGAAGGCTCCTCTTGGAAAATCGGTGTAGCATGCAACAGATTGACGAGATATCACTGAATCATCAAGACACAATAGTCCAACGAACATCAACAGTAGCACCTATATCAGCACAACAGTGTCCTTACATAGCAGTCCATGCAAGCGTTGCAGATAGCCAGGTCAGATCAGCACGAGGTGAATCTGAATAGGCTGGTCAGGATAGCATGAGGGGTCTTGTAGCAACCAATACAACAAGACGACAATAGTCACATTACAACATGTCGCATCACTAAGTCAATGCAGTCATGTCAATGCTACATCATACGCAAAAAAGGCAAGTCAATCAACGTGCTAAGGCATGACGCACAATCATCTGGGATGCATGCAGCAATGGCACACGTTAAGCACAATATGTCATGCAATCACCAGGGCAATTCACGTGTCAATCGCAGTAGGGCCAAAACAGTAGTACCACAGACGTCAACAAACTTAGATATGTCAATGGTCAGCATATTTGATGTCTAGACTAGCACAAGTCAACAGGAGGTCAAATCATCCAGGAATCACATGTTAACAGCCAAAGCAGGAGCGGAAATGCAGATCTCAGACACACAAAACCTCAGCTGGCATGCAACTGACCGAAACACAACAAGCCACACAGCAATTGACAATCTGAATCAGCAACACGTCAACATAGGTCAATACAAGCATGGAAAGACGTCAAAAACGCAAGTCAAGCTGAAAAGGATCGACCACTACAGAGGAAAACATCAACCTGAGCATAGCTCGTTCAAAGAACCTAAACATCTAATACCATGTTAGAAGAGCAAAACATGCAGCAAAATAATCAAAGGCATAAGATCGAATAAAGAGACAATGCACAAGGTATCCATAATTAGATATTAATTTTCAGTCTTTAAATACTGAAATTGTATGGAGCTATTCAATGGCGCATCGTACACCATGAGATAGGTGTGCATCCATGTATCTTGGGTGGACAACAAAGCCATTGGGGGATATGTGCAAAAGATGCGTCCAGTAGAAAGCCATCTTCGTCTCAAGATCCTTAGTAGATGTCACCCATGTTCTGACTGTGTGTATGTGAATAATGTCCATCTTGATGATGTGGTTCAGCTTCTCTTGAATGAGCATCAAGTGAGGGTAGTCCAAGTTATACTATAGTGGTAGGAGGTGATCCATGTGTAATCCATGCAGCTGTAACCATGCCTCTGTCTGAGCAACCAACACTTAGTATCCCCCTATAATGCTAGCTATCTAGACGACTCTAGTGCGAGCAAGGAGTATGCCTGTCTTAGCAAGGTTCAGAGTCTATGTAGAAAGTTCACGTGTGAAAGAGGGCCTTTGCCACTATGGGTGGTGCTCCATAATCTCATGTGGTATAGAGGGTTTACTCCGAATCATCCGTGAAATCATCGGTACTAGTAGCCTCTCCATCCACTACCACCCCTCATATATCTCCTTTCCCTTGGGTAGTGGTTGCTCCTATGTGGCTCTCCTTATGTGGTAGAGGCTCAATCCCCATATGGGGGCCCCATACAGAAGTGTTGGTGTGGCCAAAGTGTTGAAGAGCTAGAGCTTTGCGTTCAAGACTCTTGAAACTATATGCATGCACACTGATTCTCCATCAACCCTACAGCCGCATAGGCTAGTGTCATGAGGATATGTATTTTTGAAGCCTTACTTAACATGTGGATTAATTTTTAATCACATGGTTAAGTAAATGTTGCACATGTGAGGTGCCTCACACCAACTCCAGATCGAGACAAGTAGATATGGCGCAGACTCCTCTCCCCAAAGGACAGGATTTGCCAGCTTTGCCATATACCATCATCACATTTGATCACCTCAATGCCAAGGAAGTACCTTAGCTCACCTAAATCCTTCATCTCAAACTTCTTCAAAAAATCCTTGACTTCAGCAATCCCACTATCACCATCACCTGTAATAATCAAGTCATCCACATAGATGACTATGATGACCAAACCTGCATCTCCCTTAATATAATAATTATTTTGGTCTCCTGAAAAATAATGACTGGCCAATAATAATTAAATTGGCTAGGCAACTTCCATTCCCAAGTGTCTCTGTGCCATCTTTGACCATCAGATTGGTGTTAGGTACCATTAAAAGCCACTTCTCTAGTGTCACCAAACTGACACTTATGGCCAAATGAATGACCTAAGCCAACAATTGGCACCAAGAACCTTTAGACAGAGAAGCACTACCTATGCACGTGCCCAGTGTACTACAAGATTCGGGGGCGCTTCCCTTGCCTATTTAGAGAGGGATTTGGGCCACTATCCAAGGTGATGGGTTTTCCAAATTAGAGATGTCTCGAGTTCTTCTTGCTAGAGCTACACTGCCACAAAGAGCACCTCCTATGGATCTAGAAGAGGAGACATGGAGCCAAGCACCAACACACACAAAGTTCTAGAAAGCATCGACTACTCCCTCCACTACAGAGTCCTCATTGAACCGACCAGTCACCCCGCCATGGGGGACCACCCTAGACACAACCACAAAGAGATATAGAACCCATCACCCACGCCCACTTGGTCCATGTCCTCATAGGAGACATCATTTGCAAATACAAAGAATACTACACTGTCACCAGCGAGGGGCCCTACCTCACCACTTCAACCTCTCTATGCTAGATAGATCCATGAGAGAGATCATCACATGAAAGTGCCTCCTGAGCAGTTTTGTTAAAATACACGGGATCTAGAGCATGGTAGATACAAAAGCTATGGAGGTTGAAAGAAGAAAAAGAAACTCATGAAGACATTGAACCTAACAAGGAAAAATTGTTACATAAGTGAATTAGGTTCCAAGATTGAGACTTGGACTCATAAACACAATCTTGTGTATTGACAGTGACATGACACTTTACTGGAAAGAAAAGAGTACTATCATTGCATTAGAAAAAGAGTGCAACTACAATACTTTATAGGAATTGAGTGGTGGTACTTTCTCCTACTATGCATATGGGATTCTGGTCCTGAGCCCTCACTGCTCCTCACAAAGGGACTGAAGTAGGTGTCATTGTAAATATCTCAACACCCCTCCTCAATCACAACCAGAAGTACAAAGCGTATAGAGGCTTTAGTGAAAGCAACACCTGCAAAGTGTGGGCACACCATAAACATGGCAAAACACCAAAGGTTGTCGCAGAAAAAGGCTAAGTGTGGGTACCACAAACATGATGGACATCCAAAGGCTGTAGCAAGGGCCTCACAAAGTGTACAGAGGCTGTAGTACAAGGCTAACTGAGGAGTTTACAAGTTTATGTCTGAGGCATTAGGGCTAGGAAATACAAAACTAAAAAATTCTATCTGAATAGAAGGACTGATGAGGTTTGTCCTTCTCCTGGTGGTCTTCTTCTTCTTCTTCTTCCTTTGCTCCGTTTTCTTCTTCTTCTTTGACTGCAACTAGGTATGCCTTTCGGGATCTTTTTCTAGCGTGGCAGAACTTCTTGGTATGTCCAGTCCTTTTGCAGAAGTCAAAGAAGAGTTGATCCTTCTTGCCTTTGTACCTGTTGCCAACATATAATGCATGTTCATCTCTAGAGGTGCTTGGTTCTTCCTTAGTTTTTAGCTTCTTTTTCTCCTCTAACAGTGATACCTGGATATCAACAAGTTCAAGATTTGGCATGTTGATTAAAGTTATTGATACATTATTATATTCAGGAGACAAACTCTTAAGTAGAACACCGATGCAAACATCTTCTTCCATTTTAATGTTGATTCCTGCAAGTTGGGTTAGAAGTCCTTCCATGTAATTTAGATGTGTGGCAAGTGATGTATTGGACTTCATTTCAAGCTTGAAAAACTCAATCAGGAGACTATACTTTGATGATTTAGACTGTGCACCGAACAAAGTATCAAGTCTCTTCCATGTATCCTGTGAGGTCTCACAATTATCCACATGGTGGATATAACTGTCGTCTAGCTCCAGTTTGATAATGGCCTGAGCCTTATCATCATTCTTTTGCCAAGTAATAGCAAGATCCGCATCATGAGGCTTCTTTTCTTTTCCAATGGTAATGTAGGATTAGTTTGATGCGGGTCTGCCAGGTATGAAACCCGACTCCTTTGAAACGAGCAGTTAGAGAATCTTTGCCCATGTTAGACTTCAAGGACTAGCAACAAATCAGCTTCAGGCTTATCAAATTTAAGCAGAAGAAGAGTTGGTTGAGATGTGTCAAAAGACACAATGTTTAGATCACTAAAATGAGTGTCAATAGACACTATGTTTCTTCTCTGAGTCTTTCAAACCTGCAAAAAATCCTTCAAGTTCTTTCAGATCCAGATATTCCCCTTCTTGATTTGATACTAGGATCTTCAAATCTGAGTGGCAATGGGTTGTTCCAGTGGCAGAAGAGAGAAAATGATGAGATTTTTGAGCTTGGTGAAGTTTGGCTATGGAGTCACAGTTAGGATTTCTAAGGGTAGCCTAGTTTTCTTTTGACATTGCAGGAGCTACACTTGATGATTTTGAAAACTTTTTTTATGGAAATGTAGCTCTCTTCATGCTCTACCAAAGCCCCATGATGATGCTCAAGATTGATGCCTGATTCAAGCGCGCAGGGCCGAACGACAGCAATAGGTGCAATTTTCTCCAGTTTTCCACGATTTCGTCAATGCTGGTCATAGTATGCATCAATCCCGACGTTTTTTGTAATAGGATGGAGCCCCTGATGTTGAGAAAGATTTCCCTAGAAGACATCATGATCAATGGTAGCCTATAGTGAGAGATTCACAAGCTCCAAGATGCCTAGGTACTGCCTGGCTATGGAAGCCACAAAACAAAACTTGAGAAAATTGACAATGCTGAGTAGTGGATGGGGCAATGTCAAGTTCTGAAATGATACAGAGAAGCATTAGTAGCGGGAGAACATTTTTCCAGAAGGAAGCTCGATAAGATTTGGCCTATGGAGTGAGATACAATAACTTCAATCTGACACGGTGCTGCTGGCTATGGCAGCCATGAAGGCAAGCTTGAAGGTGAAGATGGAAAGTGAGTTCATAGACTGAGGCTGAGCTGAGTAGAGATGGACCAGAGGTGAAGATCTAATAAAACGAGCTAAGCCATGCTCAACTGAGCTCTGATACCATATTAAAATACGCGGGATCTAGAGCATGGCAAATGCAGAAGCTATGGAGGTTGAAAGAAGAAAAAGAAACTCATGAAGACATTGAACCTAACAAAGACAAATTGTTACACAAGTGAATTAGGTTCCAAGATTAAGACTTGGACTCATAAACACAATCTTGTGTATTGACAGTGACATGACAATTTACTGGAAAGAAAAGAGTGCTATCATTGCATTAGAAAAAGAGTGCAAGTACAATGCTTTATAGGAATTGAGTGGAGGTACTTTCTCCTACTGTGCATATGGGATTTTGGTCGTGAGCCCTCACTGCTCCTCACAAAGGGACTGAAGTAGGTGTGATTGTAAATATCTCAACAAGTTCCACATTGTATTTGTCTTAGACATCATTTTGTGCTCATCGACTATGTATTGTTCATTGCTTATTTTCAATTTAGTTTCTTGACTTTTCAAATGTAACATTTTGGTCTCATAGACTAATTTTGTCTTTTGTAGACATTAATATAACTCTCTCCTCTCTCTCTCTCTCCATATATGTATGTATGTATGTATGTATGCCTACTGAGACACAAGCATACACAAAAAGCCCTTGAGTCCTCTCAATAACTAGCTAGATAGGGAGATATCTTGTGTTGATATGTGTAGATGAGTGCCTGGTTCGAGTTACATAGTTTCAGCATGGCCAGATCCACTAGGAGATTCATAAGCAACCAAAGATCGGCTCACACAAGAATACGCACCGTTAGCCATGCTAGTGAGATAGTGCCAGTAAGCACACTTCCATGAGTCCACCACATAAGGTGATTGTTTGATAAATTGATCGCACCAACCATGATATATGGAGCACCTATCTAGGCCCTTTGTTTGGTTACATCCCTATGGACACATATTGAGAGAGAACAAATTAACATGCTCTCACAAATGATCCATAGCTAACTATCAATACCACATGAGATCATCAAAGCAAAATCCACAACACCTCCTATGATGATGAAGGCCTTCTTTCAAACCATCAACTTTATACACAAGTATGAGATATGTATCCAAATAGATTTCCTAGGAGAGCTGTCAAGGCTTCCAGGCAGCTAGCATAGGCTGGATATGAGATCTAATGGTATGCACAAGTAGAGGAATGGCTCATGGGATATGGGATCAATGTCGTGAAAGCATGCATTTTTTATATTTAGCTTTGGCATTATTAAGTTGGTTGTGCACATGTAAAGTACACGTGTGAAATGCAAGTGAGTTAAGTGACAATGAGACCTTAGTAAACCCAGTAATCAATGGGTAACATTTGCAAAAGTTGTAACAAGTTATACCTAACATATACTAGGCGGTACCTGGTGTCAAAACTTGGCCTAGAACATTTAATTAGCCATTATTGTTAGTGGAGACACTAGGAAATTAGCATTGATTAATTAATTAATTAATGTCAGTTCTAAGCTAATGAGTACTCAAGATCACTTGGGTGATAAATTGGCCTAGCCAACTTTATTGTTGGACAATCAGATTTTTTTAAAAGCCATAAATAATTATCAAATTTTAAAAAATAATTTTAATAAAGCTGGATAATATTAAAATTTGTTTTGGAAGGCTGTCACTTCGCAAAACCTGCCCATGCAAGTGGAAAAAACGTTTTTGAGGCGAGAGAGAGAGAGAGAGAGAGAGAGAGAGAGAGAGGATCATTCTAGCCTTGTGCAAGCTAAGAGAAAGAGAGAGAAGGTTGCCATTGCTATTGCAATAATTGACAAGCCACTTCAACTATAGCAAGAGACCCTCTAGGAGCTTGTGACATGTAGAGAAGACTATGACAATAGGTGACAACAGTTTGAGGGTTGTTTCAGCCAAGCAACATCATATTTGGGTGTTCCATCGGTGGAGACAACTTTCATGGCTGTCTAAACAGGACAAAAGAGTTGATTTCTCCCAATTTCTGGTGATGAAAATCTGAATTTTCTCTCTCCTTAGCATTCACTCTCATCCTCCAGCCTATTCTCATCTCTTCTCAATAATTTCCAGTGAAATCAACCATTGGAGGTGGAGATTTTGACTAACCTCTACTCTAAATTCTAATTTACAACTGAAGTTAGGGTTTTGCAGCCACCTTGGGAAGCATGCTCAAAAATTAAAGGCCTAGAGACTTCAATTTTAGTCATTGAAATTGGGACAATTTCAAGAGATTCAAGTGGCCATTCAGCCAACAAACATTTGGGGCTGAATTTATCACCCAATAAGCACAATTGAAGGCCAATTCTAGAGTAAACCAATGGACAAATTGGTTTGAAGGCTTACTAGACATTTATGACAACAAGAGGCAATTGAAGAGCGAAGGAGATTCAAGGAATCTCATTGTATTCCATCTAGATTGTAATTCAAGATAAAGAAATACTACAAGGGGTGCCATTTTTGGGACCGACATGCTATCCATTGGCCAAGATTAAGTGATAGCAATTGCAATTTCAAATTATGTGAATTTTATGCTTATTGTAATTGTTGATTAATTGTCGATTAATCAGATCATTACCACCCTCTCTCTGAGAAGGAAGGCTGGTTTCATTGTTTCATTGCCAATATACGTTCAACTCCCTTGAGTAGGTGGGCCTTAGGCACTTGTATGCAAGTTAGTGAAATTGCATATTGCTGAAATTGTGATCAACTGAGTGCATTTACAGCAAGCATGTCATCATACAATGATTTAAGTTCAAGTCATGATCATCCTTCACCATTGGAAGGTACACAAAGCAATAGAGAAAATGCAATGCCTAATCTTGGAACGGGCACGCAGCCCAGGCAGCAATGAGAAAATGTGGGTTTAGAGCAGAAACCAAGTCCTTCTAGGCCTGTAAATGTTGATGATCAGCAAGAAGATGAAGAATTTGATGAGTAGTTCAAAGATAATTTGAGAAGAGCACTTGATATGTTCGCACAATTGGCAAGGATCCTCAATTTAGTCAGTTTTTAAATTCTTCCAAAAAGGACAACAAGGGCAAAAAGAGAAAGTCAGTGTGATGGTCCAGCCATCGAAATCCTGCGCAAGACACTCCATGACCCCATCCAGGCTCCCAATGAGCACTAGACCCCCCGTGCTGTATCGCGACGTCACCAACTCAACGTGACATGTAGCACGAACTCAAGATGACACGGAACGTGCAAGAGAACTCAAAGAAAGCACACAAGTTTGTAGAATGGCCCACATAGTTACCAGGAATAGGAAACGGGAAAGGGAACGGGACCCCCTAGAACGGGGGGGAATGCTTAGGATTGGGGAACGGGAACAAGGGGAACGGCATATATATATATATATATATAAAATTCAGTCACACATTGGAAATGCCCCAAATTTGGGAACATTGCAGCCAATGCCATGCCCCAAATCCTTGCTGAAAAAAGCCCCAAACTTGGGGCAATGCTTGATCTGAAATACACCAAAATTGGGGACATTGCAGCCAAGTCCAATGCCCCACATCTTTGCTCAAAAAGCCCCAAATTTTGGGCAATCCTTTTAGGACATTGCAGCCAATTCCATGCCCCAAATCCTTGCTCAAAAAGCCCCAAATTTGGGGCAATGCTTGATTTGAAATGCCCTAAAATTGGAGACATTGCAACCAAGACCAATGCCCCAAATCCTTGCTGAAAAAGCCCCAAATATGGGGCAATGCTTGATCTGAAATGCCCCAAAATTGGGGACATTGCAGCCAAGTCCAATGCCCCACATCTTTGCAGAAAAAGCCCCAAATTTTGGGCAATCCTTTTGGGGCATTGCAGCCAATTCCATGCCCCAAATCCTTGCTCAAAAAGCCCCAAATTTGGGGCAATTCTTGATCTGAAATGCCCTAAAATTGGAGACATTGCAACCAAGACCAGTGCCCCAAATCCTTGCTGAAAAAGCCCCAAATTTGGGGCAATCCCTGATCTGAAATGCCCCAAATTTGGGGACAGTGCAATCTAATTCCAGGGAACGGCTGCTGGAACGGCCCGGAACGGGGTTGGAAAGGGCAAGAACGGGGGCTAGGAACGGGCAGGAACGTTCCATGGGCGTCTCACTGGTAGATACATGCCGGAACACGTTAATCCGTTCCTAAGGCCCGGAACGGGCGTTCCCTGTTTCTATGATGGCCCATCTTGAGGGCAAGAGAGTATTTACAAGGTAAGCCGAAGGCACAACGAGGGACCATGTCACGGGTGAGGGTGGAGCTATCAACGCGCATCCAACACGACTCAACACCGCAAGATGAGGGAGCTAGGGATACTCCCTCACACACACCCCTCCACATGGAGTAGAGAGACACAACTCACTGCCATCTCAAAAATCGGCTTTGACTCAGATTCATGCTTAGTGTCGGGGGTCTTAACATGCCTCACTATCAAGGCAGTCAATTTCTGCCCACTAGGTGCCATGCCCAATAACTCTATACAAATGTGGAACATGGACTTTTTTAAATTGCACTACATCCCACCCACTGACTCAATTGACAAACGTGGAATGGAGACGGGACTGAACAAGCTAGAACTGACTTTTGACTTTATTGTGCAGCTCAACCATGCACCTGCTGACCATATTTACAAGCATAGAGTGGAGGGTAACCCGGTTAGAGCACGTTGTGCACTCATGCTCCAACTTAGGGCCAAATAATTTGAGTGTGGCGAACTACATGCGGACCAAGACCCCGCACCAAGCTTTCACTTTGAATGCCAAGCCCAAAATGCAAGGGTCCAGGCAATGACACCCTGTGGGAGAAGGCCCACCTTGGCCACATCTATCAACCTACTGTTGATGAAGAAAACAACATGCAACGACCATGGGGTAGCCACATACTGCGTAGTGTAAGAGGTGCACTTTGCTTGAGACCCACCTCCCCTTGAAAAGAATTAGGCCTTAGTTGCCCGAATATTCTTTGAAGCACGCCTCTTTCTCTTCTTGCCTTTTGTGGCTTGGATCTTCATTGGCATGCCCTTCTTAGCTTTTCTCATGGTGCCGTTGGAGGCATGGATCTGACTTGAAGCTCTTTCACGTTGCAACCACTCGACCTACTAGGTTGCAGCATGCCGCTTGGCCCTTCTCGCAATGTTCGTCTCTTAGCAGATTAGTCAGTTCATGGTTGAATCTAAACTTGCGGTATAGCAAGCTGGGCTCTGAGATTATTTAGGCATTTTATTTGCTATCATTTATTGTGGTTTGGCATTATTTGCAGCCAGTTGGCCAGCATTTAATGCTGGCCGACCAGTCATATTTTTGGCATTTATTTGCCCTATTTATTGTCAGGCTCCCTCCTCCTCATTCATTCATCACCTGACAATTCTTGGAGAGAGGGAGCATGTGCCAGTGCCTCCACATCCAGTTTCGTGTTGTATTTCAGCAGTTTATTACGGCTTACGTTTGCGCTTCCATTGCTGCACCACTTCTAACACCATCTTAGATTTCAAGATTTGTGTTTCTGTTGTATTTTCTTGCTGATTTCAGGCCTGTTTTCACCCTTGCTAATCAAGCAGCTGCTGCTCCAACCAAGCGCCCTGTTTTGCCTACGTTTTTGCTGACGTTAGCATTTTACCGCCTGTGCATTCGTTTCAGCCTGTGTTTTGGTGTCTCAGCATCTCCTCCCGGCTGGGCGCTTGCATTATTAGGCCGTTTTTGCTGTTTTTGACTGATTTTTTGACTTTTTACAGCAGCTTTTGTCTTATTTTGGTCAGATTTTGGTTATATTGTATGTTAACTCTTGCTTTTTGCAGTCTGTGTGCTCGTGTTTTGGCTGTGTTCCCTCTCCCAATACCTTCTTTTCTCTACTTCTCTTCTCAATCCTCTACAGATGGCCCCTCCATGCACATCCGCTACTAATACGCTACATGGGGATTCCCGTGAGGCTCTTGCCGCTTCAGAGAGGGGGTTGAAGACAAAGAAGTCGAAGGCCCAGTGTTACCACTAGGGCAAGAAAGGTCATTTAAGGAAGGACTACAAAGAGTTAGCAGAACCCAAAAAGAAAAAGGAGCACAAGACAAAGCGGGATGCTAACTCCTCCAACGAGTCATCGACTGCCTCAGTTTCCAACTCAGCTCCTCCGGCCAAGGCGAAGTCCAAGGTGCGGAAGGGATCTTCTTCTTCCGATCATGGAAAGGGCTTAGTGGCCCCTTCCTCAGCTGCTTTCTAGTGGTGGTGATGAGGTCATCCCTCGCGACTCTCCAATGCCAGAGAGGGATTGTGAGAGGGTGGTGAGATGGGGTCATCCCTCGCGACTCTCCAATGCCAGAGAGGGAGTGTGAGAGGGTGATGAGGTCATCCTTCGCGACTCTCCAATGCCAGAGAAGGAGTGTGAGAGGGTGGTGATGAGGTCATCCCTCGCGACTCTCCAATGCCAGAGAGGGAGTGTGAGAGGGTGGTGAGATGGGGCAGTCATGCCTCATCTATATTTCTATACAGATGCACATGATCCAGGGAGGGACATCCTTGATGCATCAACGGAAGTCTGGCAGGTACAAATCCTAGAGCTGGATTTGACATCCAGGTTCATGATGGACTCGTTCTTTGACAAAGAGCAGGTGGCTTTCGTCTGGAGCTCACATGAGGGGACACTTTGGTGGTCTGGCCAAAGAAGGGGAATTCATGGTCATTTATGCGTTGCGGCACTAGTGACAAGATAGTCACGTGTGATACTTCAGAGGCATTGTTGGCAGACATTGAGAGCTGCTATGATCTTCTCTATCTTCAGGAGCTGGTACAATCAACATCGACATTAGGTTCTCTTCGAGGCACCTTGGTGGTGGCTTGCGCACCCGCTACTTGGGTATCCATGGTTCTACTCTGGTGGACATTTTCATGGTTGAGTCTATACTTGTGGTACAACAGGCTGGGCTCAGAGATTATTTAGGCCAGTGCCTCCACAGCCAGTGACTCACATTGCATCTATACTGTCTCATGTCTTGGTATATGGATTCCATTTCCCGAGCATACATCTAAGTTCTCATCTACAATTCTCATCTACATTGTGTTCTTTCTTTCCCTTTCTCTTTTGTGTTGTATTTCAGCAGTTTATTATAGCTTATGTTTACGCTTCCATTGCTGCACCACTTCTGACACCGTCTCCCTCGCGTCAAGAATCCTCCCCCGCTTTACACCACTTAGTTTTGAAGAAGTATGGGGGAGTTTTCTGCTGGACTGAGTTGTACGGGGAGCACATGAGGCAAGAACGAACCGCACAACATGCCTAGAAGTTGCATGCCATTTAGCCTCCCACGTGAGATCCATGTCTCCCGCATTAAGTACCCTCACCCTCTTTGAGCCGCATACCTTGGGAGAGATAGGATGAGAGTACCAACCATGATTGGTGGACTGGTGGGCTGAAGCACTTGGACACATGATGACTTGATGGGTTGCATCAAACCGCCTTGCCTGTAAAGTGAGGGCCATTTCCCTCACTACAATCACCTTCGAGCCTCTATTGCCCAAATTTATCCTTGTCATGCACAAGAAAAGAAGGCAAGGCAGGCTTCAAATGTATCCGTACATGCCATGCCCACATGAACTTTTAGGCACTTGGTGGCCAGATCAAACTCTACGGTCCATGTCGAAGCTAGATGAGTCCGATTCATAGCATCAAACCTTCTAGCTTGCATTGCAAGGGCCATGTCCCCCGCCATAGGCACTTTGAACCGGCCCTCAATGGCCTGATTGAACACCTCGCCCTCTCCTTCATTGCTTGCTCCGTGACAAGCCAGATTCTCTTGGAATATTCTAGAGGGTGAAGCCTCCTTGCTTCCACCTTGGTTTGATCTTGTAGCCATCCAACTACTTTAACTTCCCCAAGTAGGTTGCATCCCTTTGGCCCAGAGACCGAAATGGGCTTGATTGCCCACGTGGGCTTTCTTGACTCCTGCACCTCCCTGAAATTCACCTTCACGTTGAGCAGGGGCCCCATCTCATCCCATAACTCAGCCACTTGGGTTCCATTCATGAAGATCCATTCATCATGGTCAAACCACACTCGAAGCATCCCAGCACTCCCAATCAAATCACCGTGTGAGGGCCTGTCACCCTCTAAATTGGCCATTGCTCCGCATGCATACTCAATGTACAAGGGCTTCACCCTCAAAAATCAGCCATTTAAGTACAAGTAGTCGACTCCTTGTCAAGCTCATAGCAGTAGGACCTCACTTCCTCACGGAAGCTAACCCGTTGTCGCCCACTCGCTGACTCGGATCTTGATGGCTTCGAAATCAACTCCTTTGTCTCATCCTCCACCCCAGTAACACAAGAAATTCGCAAGTTTCCAAACTTTCCTTCTCTTCAGGCAGCCCTCACTGGCTTCCATCTTCTCATCTCTACCTTCCCCTCCAACACACTTGGCCGTTCTTTTATACTCTCGGCTCAAGGAGTCTTCAGCACACACATCACTGCTCATCTCTTCAACACAAGGCACGTTCATTTATAGTCTCATAAACAGGGTTGCCCGTTCGTTTATCCTCCCAACGCAAGGAGTCTTCCACATCTTCTTCTATTGACATATAACCATTATCATCCTCTTCTGCTGACCAATACTCAACATCTGAATACTCAGTCGTTCCTTTAACCTCCCGGCTCAAGGAGTCTTCCAAACACACGTCTACTCAATTCGTCAACACATACAGCCGTTCTTTTATCCTCCTGGCTCAAGGAGTCATCCACGCACACATCGCTCACTCGCTTCATTCTCACCACCTAGCTCATCAACTGCAACATCAACACAAGGTAAGTATGGTCCCAGTTCATTTAAGCTCGCTGGGCTAGACGAGCACTCCCACACATCTATATCAACGCACAATAACTCTTCATTCTTCTTCAACTCAATATTTGGCCCATTGGCCTCATTGGCACAAGAATCTTCAAGTGGTCCCAATTCATTTAGGCTCACTCGGCCGCACAAGCACTTCTCCATTTCCACTCCAACTCGCTTCATCACTTCATTCCTCTCCACTTCAGCATTTGGCCCATTAGCCGCATTAGCACAAGGAAGAACACGTAGTCCCAGTTCATTTAGGCTCGCTTGGCCAAACGAGCTTCCCCTTACTTCCACTCCCACACTCTCCGCTTCTATCCTCTCCAACACATGGGCAATATCACCCCGCAATGACACATTCCGATCAAGCAGCTAGGACTTTTGGCCTCACTTGCCTTATCCACTTCTTCTATCACGACCCCATCAAATACACATTTCGGCCCACATGCCACCTTTAGCACAGGTTCCTTTGACTTCAACGTAACATTCGCATTCTACTGTACTTTGGCTCCCTTAGCCTCAACACGAACTTGACTTGAATTTGGCAACTTCACCGAATCACGCGTAGCATCATTCCTTTGCACTCTCACTGGACTTGGTTTTTCACTTGGCACTCTGCCACTTGCATTCTTGGAAGCACACGGCCCAATTTGTTTAGACTTGCCCCAGGTGTGCAGGAGTTCTTCATAGCCATATCAGCATGGGAGGCACTCTTGGCCTTGGCACTCTTCATCATGGCACTCTGCTTCATCCCCTTCTCCACTACTTGCATCAAACTCTTAAGTTGGGCTCTCATGGCCATCTTCGTTCTACTCCCGAATCTTCTGATTCACCTTTTGACTCCTCATTCTCTTCATCTGAATCATCTTCACTTTCTCTTCTAACACCTTTGTCAATTGAATTTTTGCTAAAGCCCTCAAGGCGTTTCCCATCATAGCATTCACACTAGGCCCTTTCTCCTATTCATCACTTGACTCTTCATCACTTGACTTCTCTTTACTTGACTCCTCTTCGCTCTCCTCAACATCTTCATCATCAGAACTAGAGCTCGAACTCGGCTCTCTCCACTTGGTTGGCAGCACAGGCCGTCTCAGTAGCATCATCGCTTTCCTTGGCATAGGCTGACTCTGTGGCACATTCACATAACTGGGCATTGGTTGTCTCTACGGCAACTTCACTTCTAACTCAAATCTCTTCTTCTCCATCTCCTTTCCTCTCACATCAACACTAGACACCTTTCTCTTCACAACATCCATTTCTTTCTTCACCCCCGGGATCCCACTAGTAGCAATGGACACATCAAAACCCAAAGCAATTTTTCTCTTCAACTCATTTTCTACATCAAGGGCATTCCACTCGCCCATACTCAACATCTCGCCAAACCACTCCTCAATCTCCTCATTCACTTCTCTCAACTTTGTCTTCAACTCATCTTGTATTCCTTCAATCATCTTTACCTTTGTCTCAAACTCATTTTTCACTCGGAATGGGACATTTGCCCTGTTTCCACACACATACTCCATCTTACTCCTCAAACCTCGCACATCATATTCCAAAGCGAAAAAGTCATCCAGAATGCTTCTTTTTTTTTTTGTAAAGATTCTTCACCACATCAACTCTCAACTCAGAAACGATCATCCTTGAAGCTTTCTCAACACGCCTCAACCCAGACTCACCGACACAAGGGTTTCCACACGCCACTCGTGAGGGCGGCTCTAAAACTAAGTGTGATGGTCCCACCTCAGAATCCCGCATAGGGCACTCCCACGACCATGCTCAAGCTCCCAACAAGCACTATACCTACCGCACTACATCACCATATCGCCAACTCAACACGACACAGCACGAACTCAACACAATACGAAATGCACAAGAGAACTCAAAGAAAGCACACAAGTTTGCATAATGGCCCATCTTGAGGGCAAAAGCTCATATTCATAGCAAGAGAGTATTTACAAGGTAAGCCGGAGGCACAACAAGGAACCCTATCACGGGTGAGGGTGGAGCTATCAATGTGCATCCAACACGACTTGACACCATGGGATGAGGGAGCTAGAGGTACTCCCTCATAGTCATCCTCTAGAGCTTCGGGACAGTAAGATGTACCGGAGGAAATGCCAAAACCATCTCAAGATGCTCCCAATGTTATCAATGAGCAAAAGCAACTAGTGCTAGTGGGGCAAGACATGCAAATGCAAGGCCATCTTGGTAGTGCCAATGCAATGGATTTTGGACAGCAAGGCATGCATGCAAGTATGGGGCAGCCTAGATAATTTGATGGTGGTATTATATTTGATGCTATGGTGGGTCAAGCACCGCATATGGGGAAGCATGGTACAACATCATGTATAGATTTTGAGATCACCTATAGCCTATAACAATTTCTATAAATAGTTCTATCAAATTAGGACTTGCTTTTCATTCTACCAATGGAACAACACTAAACACAGTTGTACTCTAGCATTGTCCCATCATATAGTTATTCTTAGCTTTGTTTCATAGGCCACTTATTTTAATATTATCTTCACCTTACTGATGATGAGATAATATTAGACATGAATGTACTCTGAAGTTTGTCTCATTTCCATAATAACACACCCTTACTAACTTTTTCAAGGCTACCACTACACCCAATACCTAAAAGCATACCCAAATTGATTGGTGGTTCTACCACGTGGAATCACTTGAGACAAGGCCACTAAGAGATGTAAAGCATGCCACCCATGGCCCACTAGTCCACATCCCTGCTCAAGGCAACACTAGAGGATACAGACGATACAAGCATGTCATTGAGCAACTCTACCTCAATGCTTCAACCTATCCATGTTGGATAGACCTATAAGAGGTAACTTGAGATGATATTGATCCCCATACCAATTCCACATTGTATTTGATCCCTCGTGCCTTTTTAGTATTTTTAGTTATTTGCTATTTCTTAGTTAGATGTTTTTAGATTATGGTTTCTTTATTCTACTTGGGAAACGTGATAGCTCCTTGGACTTCAGATGTATCTATTTCTGTCTCATAGGCTGATTTGGCCTTTTGTAAATGTTCACACACACACTCTCTCTCTCTCTCTCTCTCTCTCTCTCTCTCTCTCTCTCTCTCTCTCTCTCTCTCTCTCTCTCTCTCTCTCTCTCTCTATTTATTTACATGTACACGTGAATATTTATGCATATAACCAGTTGTCAGCTTCACATGTACACATGAATATTTATGTATATAACCAGTCGTCAGCTGGACGAAAACGTTTCAGCTTCCAATGTAAGTGAAATCGAATTGCAAGAAAACTGCTTGCTCGCAAGCACAATCAAACAGCAACCATAACTCCTTCTAAAGGTTGTACATTTTCTTGTGAATATGGTTGAGTTTCTTATGGCTAGCAATTCAATCATATCTGTATTCAGATTTGAAAATTCATGTCCCCTCAATGGTTAGCCACCCACTATACTCAGAAAACATAATTCTGCCCCATGGCAATACGCCTTTCATCCTGTGCGTGTGTATGTGCAGGGTATTGCCCTTAATTTGAGCATTCAAATATCTTGGCAGCTTAATCAATCAATCCGGTGGCAGTTACTTGACAATACAGATTCGCAGGTTGACAAAAATAGATAGAAATTCACCCAAAAGGCTTTCCTTACCTTCCTCAGGATCGCATGTTGAGCCTCGACACGAATTTACAGCATCAATGCCAAGCACCCGTTATAAAAGAAAGCGGTTATATAGAATTCAAGACGCGAAGGTATCTTCCTGGCCAAGAAACTCGTTCTACAAATGTTACTCTTCCATCTCTACGGCCCGGTACATCCGACAAGTTACAAAAAGCACTCTCAAAGGAAAAGGCAGGTGACAAACTGGTGAGAGAGAGAGAGAGAGATGGGTGGCACCAACCAAATAGGAACTGGATAAGTGGGTGGTGGCAAATAGGCCAGCAGCACCAATCAGGCGAGTGACAAATTGGGCGGCAAGGAGTAAGGCAACAATGGAGGCGAGAAGGAGTGGATGGCAGGCAGAAGCAATAGATGATGGCAGCAATAGCGAGGCGGCAATGATGGGCACGAGGAGCAACTGACTGTGGAGGAGACGGCAACCATATGTACACATACATATATAGAGAGAAGGGGGAGAAGAGGGAGCGAGAGGGGAATCGGGATGAATGAAGAGAGAGGAAAAACTAAAAAATAAACGATAGAGAGAAGGAATGAATGAATTTACGAAAAAAAAAAGGAATGAATGAAGAGAGAGAATAGAGAAAAAATTATTGGAGAGAGAAGGAAAATAAGAGGAGAGACGCTAAAAAAAGAGAGAGAGAAAAAAGAGGGGTGATATGGAGAGCAGAAAAATGAACAAAATAAACTAAATGAGAGTGAGGAGAGAGAAAAAAGGAGCGAGAAAGAGAATGAATGATTGAATGAAGAGAGAGAGAGAGAATGGAGAGAAAAACATTAGAGAGTGAGTGAGAGAGAGGGAAAAAAGGAATGAAATAAACTAAATGTGTGTGTGTGTGTGTGTGATTTATTGAGATCTATTGAGAGAGAGAGAGAGGAGAGACACTGTGAGAAGAAAAGAAGTGTGTATGTGTGTGTGTGAGAGCTCGAAAAGGAGGAAAATAAACTAACAAAGAGAAAGAGAGAGAGAGGAGAGGAGAGGAGAGGAGAGAGAGAGGAAAAAAGAGGAAAAGAAAAGAGAGAGGGAGAGAGAGAAGAGAAAAAAAAGGAGGGATAAAATAAAAGAGAGGAGGAAGAGGATAGCAAAAGAAGTGAGAGAAGTAAACTTAGCTTCCCTTGCAAGGGCACTTTGCAGAGTAGGTTTCCACAATAGCGTGAAGATGCCATGCATTTATTCTCCTACAAGCACGAACAACCAGCCCTTTCCTCTTGCATGCATGCACATAGTGAGAAAGAGGCCATGGGAGGAGAGTGAGGGAAATGCAAAGAAGAGGCAACCGTGTGATGGCCAAATGGTGATGAACTTCTTGCAAGTTATTAAGGATCCTTAGATCAACATGATTGAGGTAGAGTGACATCTAAAGGTTGAACCGAGTAAAGTGCAATTAGGTGTGAAGGAGTGCTCCTACCATAGGGAACAAGGTATTCAAGGCACCACTATCCATCTTGTTATCAAAGGTTGCCAAACACTATATTGATTCCCCTAATGCAAGGGGCATCCTCTTGTGGAAGAAGAATGCCACAAATGGTTCAAAGCAACCTACTAGCTATTGCAAGCCACATTGGTGTGGTGTTGTTTCATCAGTAAAGGATCTTATGTGGCTTTGGTTGGATCCAAAGGGAAGAAATATTGGATTCTCAAATCTTCAGTGGACTATAAAGGGAATCTGAACAACTTGAGGTACTAGAGCTCATTGATGCTCAGGGTTTTGAACTACGTATTGAGGTTTTCTTCTCAACATTCATGGATGCTTGCTACCTTTCCCAAGAGAGTGGTCACTTTGATAGGGCATGCTCGAAGAAGATACGGGTCAATGATTTGACTCCAACACAAGACCTACAATAAGAGCTAAAGAAAGAGTGAGAAGCTTCAAGATCCAACACTACCACAAGAGGCCAAGAAAGATCTTCCAGGCACCAGCAAAGCTCAAAATCAAGCAAAAGAGACACATAAGGATCCACAAGGTAAGGAACATCAAAGGAGGTAGGAGATTAAGGACAAAGAGCAAAAGGCTAAAATAAAGAATAGCATAGGAATGGGCAAAGAGAACATTTTTCCACCTGCAAACTAAGGCAATCGTAAAGCATCTAAGGCATCAAGCAAGGCCCCCCTTAAGCATAGCACACCCACCCTTAGTGGATTGCAACTTTTATGTAGCCTTGGATGATGAAGGGGCCTATTTTGAATATGTTGACACAATCTTCTAGCATGTATAAGGTATCAAGCTGACTTAAGCTTAATACCTAGAATGTATGAGGCTTGGGAATGAAAGTCCATAAAGATCTATGTTATGGAACTATTAGATAGAGAAAGCTTGATATTATTGCCTTGCAAGTATGATTTAGTCACCCTTGACTATCAGCTGCCATGATGCTTGAAGATTATCACATCTCTTACTAAACAACATGGCAAAATGAAAGCTATTGTTGGGAGGTTGTGTCATGAGTCATGTGGTAGGGGGACTTGCTTGAGCTATTGCATCGAACATACACAATACATAAGAGACGAAGCTCACTCAAGAACACAAAGAGATGGAGACCAAAACGTTTTTTGCTGGTTTTTCTTCCTTATTTCTCTCACAATACAATGTATATAAAGTATAGATAAGATATAATATAAAGGAAAGTGACCTTCTAAGTCAAGTAATGTATAATTGATGACTATACTAATTGACCGGTGCTATAACTATGTCAATTATAAGTAGGTATAACTAACCAAATATAATAAGTGGTAATTTAGTGGCCATGAGAGGATCATAATGACCACCAACATGCTAAGTATAGATGTGCAGACCTATCTTACTAGGTGGTCCATTATAAATGTCCACATGTGTTGAGCTTGCCATCTCAAAACTCCCCCTCAAGCTCAACTACATCTCTATACTCTGAGTAAGGTTTGAAATTTTTGAAGCTTATTTGCACCCAATGCCTTTGTGAAGTGTTAGTTATTTGATCTTGTGTGGTGTTGATATATACCAATTTTATCTCTCTTACAAGTACCTTCTCTCTAATAAAATGGTAATGCACTTCAATGCATTTTGTCCTAGCATGGAACATTGGGTTCCTAGCCAACTATATACTGCTTATGTTGTCATAATCTCCTTGCACATCGAAATCACCAAATACCTTTTGCAGCTATACCACCTCACATGCTATCATATCAACACCTCTATACTTAGCCTCTACACTAGATTAACTAGCCATTGGTTGCTTTTTGCTACTCCAAGTAATAGTTGCACTACCAAGGAAAAACATGAATCCAATGGTAGATCTTACTATAAGCCCAATTTGCATTTGTGTACCCAAATACCTATACATCCTTACTTGCCTCCTAAAAAAGTCCATAATGCAAGGTGGAGTTCACATACTTCAATATGTATCTAACTGCATCCAGATAAGGCTTTCTAGTACCTATATAAATTGACTCACAAGTCCAATATCATTGCTCAAGTTTGGCCTTGTGATGGTCACATAAATCAAACTCCCTAACTATCTTCTTGAACATAGTAGGGTGGTTCTATCTTATCCCCAACATTAGCACTCAACTTCACATTTTGCTCCAATGGCATTGAAAGAGGCTTACATATTGTCATATCATACTTGGATAACATATCCAAGCCATATTGCCTTTGTGACAGCCATACACCATCAGCACATCTAATTACCTCAATACCAAGAAAGTACCTCAACTCATCCAAATCCTTCATCTCAAACTTTTGCTTTAAAAGGCCCTTAACATTAGTAATCCCACTATCACACTCACATATAATAATCAAGTCATCCACATGGATGATTGTGATGACCAAACCCACATCACCCCCTTTGTCACATAAAGTGAGTGATCTCCATCAGAAACATAAAAGCCAATGTTGACAAGATACTCTTCTATCTTGTCAAGCCATGCACAAGGTGCTTGCTTTAGCTCATAGAGCATCTTCACATCCATTTGTTATAAACTCCAATCTTTGGCTATTGCCAAAGCAATCACACATCTAATAGTTGCTATCCTAGTAACTAGACAAAATGTCTCTTCATAATCTATGCTATATGTTTATTATCATATAAGTATAATGGTGAGTTGTAAAATGCTCAAAACCAAACCTTCTAGTAAGGTATCTTACCATGTTGACCTATGTACCACCGGATTACTCAATGGAGCCTTACCATGTGCTCTCTTTACACCTGGTGTCTTGATTGAAGGAATACCAAGCTCATCATCTAAACTCTCTACACTACTAGAGTCTCCATCAAGAACCACATGACTAGTAGATACATTATTACCATCTAACACTTTCTTCTTCCCTTTCTCATTATCTACCACACTAGTAGATGCACCTAAAGATATGGGACTACTACTCAGTTTCCTAAACCAAGGATTGATTGTAGATCTACTATAGATTATATCTCTAGTCCAATAAGAGTCCATGATTTCTACTTTTTTGTTTGCACACGACTATCATAATCATCAACATCATCCAATGCATCTCCACCAAATGCATACCAACTACTCATCTAATAAAATATAACATCCATGCTCACCCAAAACTCACCACTAATTGGGTTACAATAATTATACCCTTTCTACTCAGTAGAGTATCTAATGAAAATACATTTTTCAACCTTTGGGTCCAATTTCTTCCTCAACTCATTAAGCACATGAATATACATAATACAATCAAACACTTTCAAGTGTGATATATCAAGTTTCTTGCATGTAAAACATTCTTAAAGAGTAATACCATGAACTGCAATTGTGGGAGACCTATTCATGATGTAGACAACAGTATGAACAACCTTAGACAAAAAATGCTTGGGTATATTTTTTTCAGCCACCATCAATGGACATACAACTTTTGAAATATGTTTGTTTTTCTTTTGGCACTTCCATTTTGTTGTGGGGATATACCTGCATGTAAAGTGTTACTTTATCCCATGAGACATCAAAAAATCACTAGACTCATTCGAGAGGTATTCTTCCTCTCCATTCAACCTCAAATACTTAACTTTCAAGTATGTTATTGTTTCAACAACAACCTTGAAAGTTTTGAAGTGCTCAAATTCTTCACTCTTTTCCTTCATGAAATATACTTAGAGTTTTCTAGAGCAATCATCAATGAGTGCAACAAAATACATATTGCTACCAAAAGATACATTCCGGATAGGACCCCAAATATCTATATACACCACCACATCAAGTACATTCTTACTTACATCTTTGTTGTTTGAAAATTGTTGTCTTTCCTGCTCTCCAAATTGTTTACACAACATCAAGTATATTCTTGCTTACATCTCTGTCATTTGAAAATTGTTGTCTTTCCTACTTTCCAAATTAGCATGCTTTATGAACTTTATGTAATTATGCAACTCTGAATGTAGGCAAACCTATAACCGATCCTTTGGAGTGCATTAATTTCAATCTTTGCAAATTTGCATATCCAATACATTTGTATCATTTTTCAATGTGTGCAACCACACTTTTGCCTTTAGCATACATATCAATATTTATAGGAGAAATTCCAACATTCAATATAAACATATAGCCAACTCTACTTCCTTTTATAGTCAATCTACACATGTTATTAAAGTCTTCAATAAAATAGCCCTTTGCAGTTCTTTGTGATGGATGGCACATGTAAAACATCCGACAAACATTTTGTTTGACCATCATGTAAGGATAAATGAACTTTTTCAATCACGAATCATTACCTGTCTCTACATAACCTAGACTTTGTAAATCTTGCATCTCTTCAAACCATTCAACATGGCTAGTCATATGATTAGATGCACCCGAATCAACATACCATACATCATCACATGTCCCCTTTCCTAATAACATTCACTATATGCTTCATGATAAACAAATACTCATTTTTGTTATTATTTTGTCTTGAAGACGATGCATTATTTCCTTGCTACAACTTACCACTATGAATGCCATTTTTTAAAATCAAAACATTAGGCTATAATATAACCTATTCTTCCACAATAATGGTAGACAATACCAGAATTACTAAAACCTCTATTTTGCCATCCACCTCTTCCTCTAGATCTTCTCCTTCCTCTAGAATTACCACAGCGTCCCGATATCTACATGTCACCAAATTGTTGGTTTAATTTGTTTTGTTGTTTACCACCTGTATGACCCATACCACGACCTCTTGAAGAGGATCTGTCATGTCCCTTTCTTGAACTTCAGTAAAATGCTTGGATATGTTCATTACTTTGTTTAGATGATTCAACATGCATGTTGATATCTTTAATGATCATGAAATAGACTAACTCATCAAAATCTAGAAATAGCTTTTATACATATGTAAAAGTAACAAAAGATTTTTGAGCATTTTCATTATTAAGGCCACCCAGAGTAAATGAAACCAAAACATCATCATCAGGCATTACATCAATAGCTATAAGGTATTTACAATACTTCTCACCTTCACAACATACTCATTTATGATACATTTTCTTTCTTCAAGATATTAATATCTTGCTTGAGTTGAATCTTTCATACCTTCATATTTACTGAGAACATATTCTCGAAGATTATCCAAGCTACATGTGAAGTTTCTATATTTTTGATATGCCCCAACATAGTGTTATCAATACAATGACTATAGATAACTAACACATTATCTTTTGTTTATTATATTTCATTCTTTTCACACCTTTAATTTTTTTGCAGTCACATAATTACTTAGCGCTAGTTCATTTTCTTCACTTGAAATGAACCTGTAGAGGCCTTTTCCAATAAGGAAGTTTGTTCGTTACATGGAACTTCCATGATGGGTAATTGTTATTGTCTAGCTTCTCAATAATTTGATTTTCATTGTTCTTATCCAGTATGACAAAACTAAGTACTAGACAATAAGCAAGTCCTTTGTAACCTTTTACAAAATGTGCATAAAAATAAACCAAGAAGTTTTTTTCACTGACTACTCAATAATACATACAATGTGTAATTTGTTTGCAGATAAACCTTGTGTTTGCTTCTTGAAAAATACCTCAGAACTTACAAATTTGAAAGTAGTAACCTATACATTAAAGAACGGTTGACAAAATCAAAATTACAATATGCCCTAAAGTTATTGCTCGCCGCAACCCTACAAAGCTGAAATAGGGTCTGAAATGGCTTTAGATGGCCAAAAACACAGTGGAAAAGCCTAAAAGGGTAGTTTTGCAAAATATACACCATTATGGTTGTATACTAAATCTCATAATAATCTAAGATTTTTGCTCTATCCTCCTTCCGGTGCCTCTCCAAGGAAAAGAGAGAGAGAATGGAAGAGTTTTTATCGATTGCTTGCTTGCTTGAATCCTTGCTCCTTCTCCTTTACTTTAGCTTTAAAACCAGCTTCTCTCAATGGTGCTGCTCTAATACCACATTACGAGCCATGTGGTGGGGAGACTTGCTTGAGCTACTACGTCGAACATACACAATATACATATAAGAGCAAGCTCACTCAAGAATACAAGAAGAGAGATGGAGGTTAAACTTTTTTTTTTTTCCTTCCTTCTTCCTCTCACACCACAATGTACACAAAGTATAAATAAGATATAATATAAAGAAAAGTGATCTACTAAGTGAAGTATTGCATAACTGACTATACTAATCAACTAGGGCTAATATAACCATGCCAATTATAAGTAGGTGTAACTAATCAAATATAATAAGTGGTAAGTCATTAGCCATGTGAGGATTATAATAACCATCGACATGTTAAGTGTAGGTATGTGGACCTATCTATAATGAGGCAATCCATTATCAATGCTCGCACATATTGAGCTTGCTATCTCAACAGGTAGGATCATGCATCTAGTATTTAGTGTAGAGAACAATGTGAGGACCTAAAATGTGTGTGCCAATAGTGGTTCTATCACTCTCTAAGCTCACTAGTGGACCTCACACAACCAACCCCCATGGCATTGTAGCCATGAGTGACTAGCAATAAGCTAAAAGACCTCTCTTGATACTAAAACATTGTATTTGTAGTCTACTACCTAATTGGTGGGCCCAAACTCCAAGCTAGAGTGCCCAACATAAGGTGTCTAGTACACCACATATACATAGCATAGGCTCCTTGACTGAGTGCCATGGCCTCTAATAATGAGCATATTGCATTGGTTAGGGATCGATCCATTGGTCCTCATCTTTTTTCATAAATCATTGCACTTATTTCACTCTTCCTCACTTCAAATCCCTTATGACCCTTGTACTTAAACAACTTGGATATACCTCACATACTGAGTCAAAGAAAGACAATTGCAATGTGACGGTGTGTGCAAAAGAATGCTTGAATCTATGATATGAATGAGATGTACTCAAGTATCTTTAATGTGGAAAACAAAGTGCAAGTGCAACAAACATTCTTTCTAGTTTTCCATGAGTTTTATCTATACATTGTGGCATTGTTCCACTAACCCATAGGCATCGAGTTTTCCTAACTCATGCTATCTTTGAGCATATAAATAGCATGAGCACATCTTACTTATAAAATGCATAAAAATTTGGCATCTTTTAGCAAGATTTATTAGATTTATGACCCATTGGTTCATTTAGATCATAAGCAATGAACGACATTGAGACCATCCCCATGCTACTGAAACACCTCTTTTGAGCATAAAAATCTTAGTTTTTGCAAATTTTAAAGCTTTATATGAAATGTTTTCTAAACCTTTATTATATTTTTAGTATTATTCTAATTACTGTTAATATTTTGACTTCTTTTCTAATATTTATCTTATTTTTTATTTTTATCTATTTATTTTATAAAAAATAAAAATAGCAAATAAGAAATTTGAAGCACTGAAAATCAAGTGTCAATCTTCATTTTTCTCCCTCTAAAACAAATTTTCATTTCACTATCATTTGCTATGAAAATTAACACACTTACTTGTAGACTACTTACACATTGTGAGATGTGTGTTGCCCCATGCAAAAACCAAGGTCACAAATGCTCTTACAAGCCACAAACACTATTGGAAAACGCCCATGGGCTTCAACAACATGCTTGATCATTCTTTATCACACCCCATTCATCTCTCACACTCGCACTCCCCTTCCCCCTTCTCTCATAGAAATGGGCACTATGTATATGGAGAGGGAGGGGACAGAAAGACTAGATTTTTATAAGGAGAGAGACTAAAATTTTAGAATTCTTATTTCTTTGAACCATCATACAAGATTGGTGTCATTGCATAGGTCTTGATGAATAGGCTCCAAATATGTGATCAGAAGTGACAAACAATGACCATCATGGAGGAGGAGATCAAGGATGGAGGCACCATTATGGCGTGAGGTTTCTATATGTCTTTTCTCCCTTTTTCTCAGTCTTGTAAACAAGCGGGATATATGGGAACTAGGGGTTAGACACCTAGTCCCATTGACTAGGGTATATAAGGTGTAAGAGACTCAGTTTAGGGTGTCTAGATATTATTAAGAACATACTCTTCACCTTCACCTCAAGCTTCCATGGGTTCCTCATTTCTTCCCTCTTTTTTGTCTTTCTCTCTCCTCTTCTAGTCTTTCTTCTTCTTCTTTCTTCTCTCTTTCTCTCTCCTAGGCTCATTCTTCTCTCTCCTCTTAGCTTCATTCATTACAAGTGGTATTAGAGTATTAGGCTTTGGTCATTTTCTCATTTCCTCTTTCTCCATCTAGTTCCCTTTTCAAATTTGAAACCCTAGTTACTTAGGTCACACGTATAGGTAGTACAGCAGGAAGGACCATAGTTAGTTACAGCTTTTTAGAGCAAGTAGGAAATATGGCTGGGGACTTAGCCACATCTGGAGGTAAAATGGTTAACTTAGTCTGGAGAATTAGACATATCTGGAGGTAAAATGGTTAACTTAGTCAGTCGTCACTCTTTGTCATGCAACTTTTAGGGGGTTCCACGGCCAAAGTTGGAGACTCAGAAGTTAGAAGAGGGCAAAAATCTCAGTTATTTTTTGTCCCTACCTCCTCTCTCTTCTCTTGCAAGCTGCTATACGGTTGCTAGCCACCACAAGAAGCTCCAAGATCTTGCCTCAACTCCCTCCCCATGACATCATCCACTACTTTCTCTTGATCCTTAGTACTCCTAACAACCCATAGGCTGGGTGAGACCAACCTAAGCCATTAGAGAGTAGCCTACAATTTGCAGTGCAAATTGTGCTCTTACCCCTACTCTCTCCCTACTCTTTCCCAACTTTGATCAGCCTCCCTAGTGCTTCTCCATGGCTTTGGCAGTCCCGCTTCACCTCCTTGATCCAGTCTTGGCCCTCATTCCTCAACCTTTGAGCTCCCATTTCCTGCAAACCCTAGTTCACTACTGTAATCTGCCTTGAACAGCCATCAAACCTCAACCTAAGCTCTCAAAGCAGCCCACAATCCGTGAAAGTTTAGCCCTCAAGAGATCCTTTAGCCCCTTTAGCCCCTTTTGACCCCTCTTCCACGGATTGAAGACACGAAGCTCAACATGCAAAGTAATCTTGTGGGCAACCATGAAAGCTTCCTTTGAAGCTTTCCATTATTGAAGATTAAGCTTGGGCACAAGCACAGGAGTCTCCACCATCAGTGGAAGTATCAAATCCTTGAAGGCTTCATCCATTGGAGTGCTCTAATAAACCGGGCTTGCTTGATGGAGAAATTGGCATCATGGTGGATTATGCTTCATCTACCTCCCCCAAACACTGAAGAGATATGTCAATCCAATCTTAATCTCTCATTTTAATCCACTTTCTAAGCTTAATTCCTTTTGTTGGAGAGATTACATTTGCATATGCTCTCTTAGTTAAATCTTTCATTGTATGTATGTTACCCAATTGAAATCAGTGACCCATTTTCCTTCCAATGCATCATGATTAACTCTTAATCATTTACTTTTGCTGACATTGACTCTTATTTGATCATGTATGCCTTGGATTAATCCCAAGTGGATAGTAAGCCATTTTAAAAGGGTAAGGAGCAGCTAGTGAGTCACTAGACTGCTAAGGTAAGCCCTACCCAGCCTCTTGTTTAATCCTTGCATCTCATGAAAAGACCCATTGCTTACTTTCCAATGCACCTAATGTTGGTTGCTTAGTTAACAAATGTCAGGTGAGGTGGTAAGCCAAAAGAGAGGCGACCCTCCCTTACCACTTAAGACCTTGAAGGGGTGCACAACCTAGCTTGAGAGGAACTTTTTCCACCTCTTAGTGATCTAGAACTCAATACTTGTATGCAAATGCAAGTACACTCCATGGCCACCCCATTTTCAATGAAATACCACCATTTGGACATACTTTTAGTGATCATGGTATCCATGTATAACACTTGATATGTATGCAGTTAAAGGAGATGTATGGCACTAAGATCCACTTATGCAATGATGACAAAGAAAATGAACATGTAAATATAATTGGTATTATGCTTATTATGACTAGGATATTGCTCATGATGATGCTCAAGCCCCTCAACCCATGAGTCATTCATACTGTGCAATTGGAAAATGGATCATATAGTGTTTTAGCCGCAGTCACTTAGGGACAATCATAGATATCCAATTATAGAAAATTCTATATATTACCTAGGAGCCTATATCTCATCTCAAAGAGGACTTTGTCTGCTCCGGTTTGAATAAAAAATCTCCCGAATCAAAGCTATAATCTAAAAGTTATGGCCATTTTTGTGCACTAAGGTCACCATGGACAAGGTGCAGACCACTCTAGGACAAGCACAGAAATCCAATTGTAGAATTCTCTAATCATTTTTTGTCACAAATATTAATAAATCATCTCAAATATGGCTTCCTCCCCTTTGATTTGAATAAAAAATCTCACTGATTGGAGTTTCCACTAAAAGTTACACCCCATTTACTGATAATGGGTCATGTGGACTCCATCTAGATGGCTGGTTAGAAAAAGGAAAAATTAATGCCCATGAAGAGGTCTAAAGTCCAAGACCTCAATGAATGATGAACCTAGCTCGGCACAAGATTATAATGGTGATATGCACGAGGAAGTACTCGATATGGATCCTTATAGCCTACTCAACCACACTCTCTATATATTAGCATGAGCTTAGTCACATGGAGAGGCATAATGACATAGTTGCCAACCATCACTAGATGCTGTCTAAAGTTGATGTAGCAATTGAGAAAATGGCCCTCTCAAACTCTAGGACTCAATAAACCCTAGAGCATCTCATCACTCTTGTAGCTTAGTTAGCTATTGCTCTGGCCCAAGAAAAGGTGAACGAGTCCAAGCATGAGTCTTGACAACCTCCACCGTTGGAGCCACTACATAGTCCACATGGCATTCTTGGATCCAAGGATATTCCACCTTCCACCTATGAAGTTGGTAAACCCTCTCTTTTGAGCTCCCCCATCATCCATGTAGCCGATCCTCTAGTGAGATCCTCACTCACCATTGGTAGAAGCTTCCCCACTCTTCCTAGGAGCCCTAATGGAACTTATATAAATTAGCCCCATCATGAATTGTATGGTATCAATGGCCAGCATGGCAATAATGGGTAGCATGGCTATAATAGGCATGGGATAAATGCAAAACATGGTATGTATGGACAACAAGGTTTCCATTGGTAGCAAGGCCCTAATTATCTCCATGACAAGATCCTTGTTAACTCCAAATCGAGATGGCCCCAGGTCGAGATGGCGGAAAGAGGAAGAAAAAAAGCAGATAAGCATGGAAAAAGAGCAAAGACACGCGGGCAACCTCCAAAACCAAGCCAGGGCAAAAAAGCACAATTTTAAATGAAGGGCGCCTCAAAAAACTCAGAAAACTCTTGTAAAAGAGCGCCAAGCTCCCTCCTGTGCCAATTGTAAAATACTAGACGGGTGTAGGCTAGAGGCATAAGGCTAGAAGAGGGAAATGGAAAAAGGACCTTGCCACAATGGCCGGTCATGTAAAAAAGGGATGGGTGCCCATGGGATTTTAGGGTTTGTATATATAAAGTTCAAAAAGTGAATGAGAGCTGATTCTTTGGTGTGTGGCAACAAGTGTCTTCTTCTTCTTCTCCCCTTCTCATCTTCTTACTTGTGTGTGCTCTTGAGAGAGGGAGTGTGAGAGTGTGAGGGAGTGAGTGTGTGAGAGTGAGGGATCAAGAGGGTGAAGCTCTTCACCATCTCCTCTTCTCTTATTCTCTTGTCTTCTCTCTTCTTGCGCGCGCGGCTATGGAGGATGGAGCTTGGAGGTGGAGGAGGCTTGAGGATGCTTGAGCTTGCATCTAGGATCATGGAGCTACCGGAGTGTGTGAGAGAGGAGGCAACTCATATCAGCACCAAGGTAAGCTCACTACACTCGTAGGATTACGGCGCGTCGGCGGCTAGGTGAAAGATAGCCATTAGAGCTTGCTTGAAACGCTTGAACCAATAAGCGGTCCGTGGGCTTGGTGGTTGAGCGAGAGCTTCCACATTTTGGTTCCGTTTGCCGGGACCAACGGATTCAAGCTTGAGCACTTGCGTGCCTCATATCGAGCATCGAAGTAAGGGATTCATCCCCGAAACGGAGCTTGAGAAAGGTAGGAAGTTTGGGTGTTTTTGATCTTCAAAACAAGTAAGTATTTTGGGTTATTTTGTTTGTTTGATGATTGGGAATTCTTGTTGCATTTAGAGTAGGTTAGGATTAGGAAATCACACCGGAGAATGGTAGGGTTTACTGTTGCAAAATAGGGCAAAAATCGTGCAAAAAATGGCATAAAGCTCGCTTGTGATGCCTTAGATCGGTAAGTGAGTGATTGGGGGCACCAACACTATACCCGGGAAGGGGTATAAGAGCCAAGAGGCCAAGGGAGAGCTCATTTGTGATCATTTTAAAGAGAGAGAGAGAGAGAGAGAGAGAGAGAGAGAGAGAGAGAGAGAGAGAGAGAGAGAGAGAGAGAGAGAGAGAGAGAGAGAGAGAGAGAGAGCTATTGCTCGATTTGATCCGATCGCACCAACGACAAGCCCACCACTCTATCCAGGTATATGAATCCCTTCCCTTACCCCCTTAGGTAGGATCTGGAGGTTTGTGCCTGATACGATTAAGTAAACCACAAGGAATGATCGAAATCAAACTCGTGCTGTCGACGTGTGCCGTCGCGCTCGGCCCATCCGAACGGTCACTTCTAGGCCGAGTCCCAGAATCGGCCCTCGGCCCTATTTCGTTCAGCCCACTCGGCCGAAACCCTAATCGGCCCATTCGGCCCGTCCGAGTCAACCATTCGGACCGTGGACCAATTCGGCCCTCGGCCACGTGTCAAACTCGACCTCGGCCCAATTGCCTTGGCCCAATTGCCTCGGCCCATCCGAGTGACCTCGTCTGAATTGACCACTCGACCCGTCCGAGCCAATCTGTCCGAGTGACTTCGTCCGAGTCCGCTCCTCGGTCCGTCCGAGCCCACCCTGTCCAAGTCCCAAATTTGGCCCTCGGCCCATGTGCCTCGGCCCGTCCGAGTGACCCACTCGGACCCTGTAAATCGGACGAGTTGGGCCGAGTGTAGATTTTTATCAAATTTTCAGAAATATGACCTGACCTGGCTAGAACTCAATAGCGCAAACTGTCAAAATTCCTTAGGACGCTCAGAACTTGATTCTGGCACACGGAATAGGCAAAATCGTAGGGCGCAGCCGCTTAACAGCTAGAAGTAGGCAGTCGCGAGACCCAGAGACTTAGACGCAAACCGCTGAGTTGTAAAGCCTGATTGAACCAAAAACGAATGAGGCAACATATTAGGGAATCCCTAAACCCTGCCAAGACGGCCAGAAAATTGACCAACAAGCCTATCAGGCCCGAAACAAGGCGAGAGTGCGTAAGACGCCTAGAAATTAGTTTGCTGCACTCACCCTGAATTTTCGCACTTGAAGTACACTTAAGGAAACTAAAAGTCTGATTGAGCACAAGTGCACAGGAAAAGAGACACACATTGAGCGGCCATAAATTGAGGATTGTATTCAATAACTGAAGGAACTCACCCAGATAAACCACTCAAGGAACCCACCAGTAGGAGAGGACCCAAGACATAGACAAACCATCAGCGCGCAAAGTAGGACCAAGCAAGGGGCGCCGACGAAGTGGATTTGACAAGTCTACTGGACCTAATCGATAGCTTGATGGAGCACGAGAACTCGACAATGGCAGAAGAAAGTTCAGACCGCAGATCTAATGAGGAATTCGACTTAGGAGTCTTCTCGGATGCTATTCAGCAAAGCTAGTCAGCAGTTACGACGCTCATGCCCGGTATGAGCACCGCGGCAAGACAACATACGCTATCATTGCAGATCTAGAAGAGAAGAGAAAGCTAGCTCGCAAAGCATTGCAAAGCATGGCTGAATACAATAGGGATCAGCAGGCTAGGAGCCAAAGGCAAAGCATGGAGTTGCAAGAGGTGTAGCGGGTGCTGAACCTGGCTGGCAGAAATCGAATGGACCATGAGAGAGCACTAGAAGGAGACTTAACGCTGAGTGAGCTTTGTTCAAAGAGTAGAGAGAGAGAAAGGGAAAGACTCCATATCCATGAGCCTTCAGGCTCTCAAGCTCATTCCTTCATTTCCACACACTCTACTGAAAAGCACACACACACTACAAGATAAAGTGACCTAGTGTAAATGTAGACTAGACTGACTAACTCTAGTCAGGTCACTGACTGACTACTAACCCGACTTATTTAATGTAGTCACATGTAGACAGCTGTACACACTAGCTGTCATAGATGTCGGTCATAGATGAAGACACACTGACGGTGAGCTTGATTTCTAACACTCCCTCTCAAGCTCAAAAACAAAACTCAAATCATCTGCATCACTCCAAGTAGTTGTCTAAAGTGAATGAACTTATCTTTACCAAGTGATTTGGTAAAGATGTCTGCTACCTGGTCTTCAATCTTCACATGCTCCAAGTCAATCTGATCTGCTAAAACCATTTCCCTGATGAAATGGTAGTGACCCTCAATGTGTTTTGATCTTGCATGATAAACAGGATTGCTTGCTAACATAACACTGCTCAAATTGTCACAGTACAACTTGACTTTGCTGTCCAAGTGTACTCCCAAGTCATTCAGTAACTTCTGTAACCACTTAGCTTCAGAGGCCGCTAAGGCCGCACCACGATACTCTGCTTCCGTACTGGACAATGCAACTGTAGGCTGTTTCTTACTCTGCCAATTGATCATGCTACTACCCAATCCAAATGCATAGCCACTGGTTGACCTCCTGTCATATGTGCAACCAGCCCAGTCAGCATCAAGTCAAGGGTTTTCCCATATGCATAAAACAGCCCATGATCTGTGGTACCCTTTACATATCTCAGAATTCTTCTGACTGCATCCAAGTGTGGTTTGCGAGGCTTCTGCATGAACTGACTGATCAGCCCCACAGCATAACTCAAGTCAGGTCTAGTGATCGTGAGATAGATCAAGCTGCCTACCATCTGTCTGTACATAGTAACATTCTCAATCTCTGTCCCAACATCAATCTGCAGCTTGACATTCTGCTCCAAAGGCGTATCCATAGGCTTGCAATCAGCCATACCATATTTCTGTAACATGTCATGAGCATACTGCTTCTGTAGCAGCCATATGCCTCGAGGTGTAGAAACAACCTCAATCCCCAAAAAGTATTTCAGCTCTCCAAGGTCCTTGACCTTAAATTCAGCCTGTAAACATGTCTTTATTTTCGCAATCCCATTTTCATCATCTCCTATAATGATTAAGTCATCAACATAGACAACTAGGAAAACATAGCCACTATCTGTCTTCTTCGCAAACAAACTATGATTAGCATCTCCCAATCGGAAACCATGTTGCTGTAAATAACTGCTGATGCGAGCATTCCATGCTCTGGGTGCCTGTTTCAACCCATATAATGCCTTTTTCAGCTGACATACATGTGCTGGAAATTCTGGATGTACATAGCCTTCAGGCTGTTCCATGTAAACCTCTTCCTGTAATTCTCCATTGAGAAATGCATTCTTTACATCCATCTGCCATAGTTTCTAGCCTCTAGCTGCTGCCAAAGCAATCACAGTTCTAACTGTAGCCATCTTTGCTACAGGACTGAAAGTCTCCTCATAATCAAGACCATACTACTGCGCATACCCTTTTGCAACCAGCCTGGCCTTATATCTTTCCAATGATCCATCTGATTTACATTTTACCTTATACACCCACTTGCATCCAATAGGTGTTTTGCCCTCAGGCAACTGTACCAAATCCCATGTACAATTTTCAGCCAAAGCTGAATATTCCTCATCCATAGCAGCACACCAATTCTCATCTGAAACTGCCTCATCAAACTTACTTGGTTCTCTAAAATCTGTTACTTTCGTCATATAAGCATAATGACGGGCTGAATATCCAGTGTAAGTATACTTGTCAACAGGTCGTCTGACCCTCTCTGATCTCCTGAGCTGTGGCTCACTGTGAGCTTGCCTCTCATGAGGCGGCACATAACGGCTCTGTCTAGCACCTGGCGTCATAACAGATGGAATCCCCAATTCACTATCTAAGCTGTCACTGCTAGATGAATCATAACCTGCAGTGAGTGGACCTGTTACATCTTCAAAAACCTTTTCTTTTCACTTATCTGTTCTCCCCCTCACTAACATATCTGTGTTAGTGGATGCAGTAGTGCGACTCCGTAATCGTCCTGTCCAAGGACTCACTGTAGATGATACATCACTTGTCTGACCAGTCATGGAAGTACTCTCTGCAGGAGTATTTTCAGCATGACTCATACTAGGTGAGCCATCAGTAGACACTGCAACAGGATTCCCATACCAAGATGCTAACTCATAAAATACCACATCTCTGCTTATGAGTGTCTCATGCGTAGAAGGTACATAATACTTATAAGCTTTCCGTTCCTGTGCATATCCAATAAACACACTTTTCACTGTCTTAGGATCCAATTTCTTCCTCTTCTCATCCGGTATATGCACATATGCAATGCTGCCAAATACCTTCAAGTGTGAAATATCAGGTTTATGACCATACAGCCGTTCATATGGAGTGACATCATGAATCCCTGCTGTAGGGGTTCGATTCAGCACATATACAGCAGTCACCACTGCTTCAGCCCAATAACCATTTGGCAGACATTTTTCATTCAGCATAGCTCTAGCTGACTCCATCAAAACCCTATTTTTCCTCTCTGCAACACCGTTTTGTTGCAGTGTATAACTGCATGTGAGCTGTCTTCTGATCCCATGTTTAGCAAGATACCTGTCAAAGTAGTTTGAGACATATTCACCTCCTCCATCTGATCTCAAACATGATATATAACAGCCCAATTCATTTTCAGCATGTTTCTTGAAGTCTTTGAATGCATCAAACACATCATCCTTATGTTTCAATATATAAAGCCAAGTGTACCTGCTGAAATCATCAATAAATGAGACATAATATCGTGCACCGCCAAAAGAAGCATGATGTGAAGGACCCCAGACATCAGAGTGTACCAACTGTAAAGGCCTAGTGCTGTTTTTTACATGTCTCATGAAAGGAAACCGTGCTTGCTTCCCAAACTGACATGCAGGGCATACATGACCAAAATCATTATACTTGAATTTAGGTAATCCAAGTACTACTTCTTTCTGTTGCATAGATTTCAGCTTTTGTACATTGACATGTCCAATCCGCTTGTGCCAAATCTCTACATCCCGAATGGCACTCTCATCATGTGCAAACATGGCTTCTTTAAGTTCAGGAATGGTCGCTTCCAAAGTAAACATCCTGCCATCCCTTCTGCCCTTGGCAATTAGCTTGCAGCCATTTCCATACTCCTCAATGAAACATCCATCCTTGTTAAACCTCACTTGCAGATTCTGTTCTGCCATTTGACCCACAGACAACAAATTCTTTGTTATGGTCGGTACATGTAAGACATCATGCAGGCCTTTCTTCTTGCCATCAGGCATCATCAATGGAACAATCCCTTTATGCTTTATGTCATGTTGGGTATCATCCCCAGTACATACATGACCATGTGTACCTGCAACCATCTCATCAAACCACTCTCCATGCGGGGCCATGTGGTTTGACGCTCCAGAGTCAATGTACCACCTGTCATCTCTATCATGTCTCGATGCATTTTTAGATACATGCTGCATAGCAAAGAGCCTATCAACTGACTCATCATGACCACCATTGGAAGATGCATAGTGCCCATGTTGTCTGCCCTTTGCCTTCATATCTCCTTGCTTCTTGTAACAATCCTTTGCAATATGCCCATACCGGCCACAATAATGGCAGTCCTTGTCCCTGTTGGACTGATCAGACGACTGCCATGAACCAAAACCACCACCTCTACCTCGGGGTGATCTCCCCCTGCCTCTAAACCCACCAGATCCACGCTGGCCTTTTGTATTTGCACCATGCCAATTACTCTGCTGCTGCTACTGTCCATAAGTATTACGAGTGTCACCACGACCTCTAGATCCTCTGCCACGCTGGCTAGAGTACAACATAGTGTCTCTACTCTGAGATGCACTAGAACCTATATTCAAACCAAGTTTGACTTCCTCATGCAGCAACAAAGCAACTAGCTCTTTCCAGCTAGGGGGCTCTTCTCTGACAGAAATGGAAGTGTCAAAAGCTTTGTACTCTTTGCCTAAGCCATTCAAAGCAACAGTAATCATATCATCTTCTGATACACTTGAGCCAATAGTAGCAAGTTGATCAGCTATGGTCTTAATCTCCGTGGTATACGTCTGGATGCTCTTGCCATTCCTAGACATGTTGTTGAACTGCTGTTTCAACTGGATCTTTCTTGCATGTGTCATGGTTCCATAATTTTTCATCAGTATGTCCCAAGCATCCTTCGGAGTCTCACATCCAGTGATTTGAATTACCATAGCATCAGATATACATAAGGAAAACCAATGCAGCACCTTGCATGCTCTTTCATTCCATAGCCTATAGGCTCTTTTTTGTTCATTTGTTGGATTGTGTGCAGGCAACTCAGGAGCAACTTCATCTCCTGTACATAAATCCCAATAACCTCTGCCAACCAGAAAGTTTTTCATTCTGAATTTCCATAATGTAAAGTTCTTATTATCCAACTTCTCTCCAACTATCTGAGTGATATTGTCAGTCCCATGTGCATTAGCCATGATGCAATAGACTGTCTATCAAGTGCCTGACTCCCTGCAGTCCAATAAGTATGACTGACTAAGTTCAGTCCGTAACAGTTTATGACAGTTTTCTGCACTAAATTGCAGAAAAAAACCAGGGTATTTCAGCCCACTGACACCCCAAAACAACCCTTAAACAAGTGGTCTCAACTGTAGATATAACTGTCAATACATAAGCTATGTGTTTGCTTCAGCTTAAGCTTATGTAACCTCACTTCCAGGGTACATACATGCAGTCTGAAAACTGTAAACTGTGAGTAACCAGCAGCAATTTCAAGTCCAAAACTGAGTGTGCCAACAAATTCAGTTTCAGGTTGCAGTCAACCAGAATTCAGCATACCAAGCTCCAAGCAGCTCCAAAATGTCTTTTGACCATGTCATACATTTACTTTGTAGTGGCAAGTTCAATACATGAGCTGTTTGTAATTAACCAGGACAGTGTAACTGCATTTACTTCACCTTCAAAATTCACTTTTCAATGATGCTCATTGCTTGCTTCAATTCTCCATGCATTCAGCATGTATAGGCCAGTTCATATAGATGATGGAACCCCCAAGATGACCTGTATTGCTTCAGTAATGCACAGTACTTGTCATTGACTGTGTATGATAGTTTTCAGCCTGTTATTGATTTTCAGATCTGAGTATTCTGTCATTGACTGTGTATGACAGTTTTCAGCCTGTCATTGATTTTCAGATCTGAGTATTCTGTCCTTGACTGTGTATGACAGTTTTCAGCCTGTCATTGATTTTTAGATCTGAGTATTCTGTCATTGACTGTGTATGACAGTTTTCAGCCTGTCATTAATTTTCAAATCTGAGTATTCAGAGCAAGAGATCTCAGCTCCAAGACATTTGATCCAATGTATACATGCTTTGACACATTCTTGTGCTCCAAAGATGCTTTCTGAGTGTAGTACAAGGTTCCTGTGTGTCAGTAATGACTGAATGCATGCTGTGCATTCATGTTTACAGCAGTTTAGAAATGATTACAGGTCTGTGTCTGTCACTCCAGCTCATAACAGAGCTCCCACACAAGCATTTACTCCTTGCACACTTCAAATACCTTCAATAGTGAGCATACATGCTCTATGAACCTTGTCCAGGTGTCCCACTGAAGATTGACAGGTTGCTGTCCACTCAGATCAGCAGGCACAGATTTTTAGATACAGGTTGCTGTCCATTCAAATCAGCAGGCGCAGATTTTCAGATACAGGTTGCTGTCCATTCAGATCAACAGGCGCAGATTTTCAGATACAGGTTGCTGATTTTCAGGAGGCAGTCCACGATTTTCAGACACAAGTTGCTGATTTTCAGGAGGCAGTCCACGCTGATTCCTTCCTTTGACTATGGCTACATTTGCAAGTTGTCATGCCCATTCTCCCACAGCCTCATGGATGAAGCTCTGATACCATGTTCAAAGAGTAGAGAGAGAGAAAGGGAAAGACTCCATATATATGAGCCTTCAGGCTCTCAAGCTCATTCCTTCATTTCCACACACTCTACTGAAAAGCACACACACACTACAAGATAAAGTGACCTAGTGTAAATGTAGACTAGACTGACTAACTCTAGTTAGGTCACTGACTGACTACTAACCCGACTTATTTAATGTAGTCAAATGTAGACAGATGTACACACTAGCTGTCATAGATGTCGGTCATAGATGAAGACACACTGACGGTGAGCTTGATTTCTAACAAGCTTCTCATGAAGCGGCTGCTCGATAACATGGCTGCAGAGCAAAGTGCCATGGCTCTAGCAACATCGCTGCTCACAGGATTAGGAGCAAACCAGGGCTCAAAGAGCCAGTCTAAAATCCTTATTGTTGCCAAGCAACTCGATAAGTACCAACCCCATGACGATCCATACAGCTTTGTTGAGTAGTTCGAGCAAGTCTGCGAAGCCAACGGCCTCAATAACCTAACTCAATGCTCTCAAGCATTCGGGCTTTGCTTGGGCGACAATGGTAGGATGTGGTATACGAGCTTAGATACTGCAGAGCGAGCCAACTTCGATGGCCTCAACAAGGATCTCTTCATTAAGAGATTTGCTGAGCCCGGATACTCCGATAATCTACTAGTACGCTTGATGAACATCAAGCAGAAAGAGAAGGAGGACATTTGCGATTACGTGACCCATGTGAGGAGTCTCTTTAAGAGAATCCCTACTGGAGAGCGGCCGACTGAAAGAGTAGTATCAACTATATTCATCAACGGGATTCAGAACGAGGAACTATATAAGGCTTTGGCAGGCAACTCGAGCTTGCAGCAAGATGTGCTAGCTAGGGTCTTCGAGGAAGCCATCCGAGTTGACGATCAGCTAAAGGAACGAAGCTCTAGGAGCTCGAACTCTGAGCAAACCAACTCGCAAAATTCAGAGAGAGCGTCAGCCTCAAGTGAGCGATCAGTCCCATCATCCCAGGATAAGGAAAAAACCACCGAGACGAACCAAGTCTTGGCTGATGTTAAGATGGAACTAGCCAAGTTGCAAGACATGTTGAGACGACCAACGCGCCCACATGTCCAATGCGTGTACTGTGGCAAAAACCACTTGCCAGCCGAGTGTCAAGACCCTAAGTCAAGACCTTGCGCTAACTACGGTAGGTTCGGTCATGACGTCGCGCATTGTAGATTGCCAAGAAGACTTCCATACTCACAACCATACGGCCAGCCTTACCTAGCGAATAGGCCGTAGCCATTTTTTGGAAGGGAAGCCCCATTGGCCCTCCCTGCACCTAACGACATTAAGCCGGCTGTTCCTAGGATGGAAATAAATCCTACAGGCATTCCTAGATTGCCGGGTCCTTACGTAACTCATCTACCTAGTGACGCTCCTGTCCACTATGTGGAAGAACCAAACGAGGAAGAAGCTTACATATGCCCTTACGTCTCGTATGACGATGAGGGCAACGTTGTCCTCATGGATTATCGCCCCGTACCTGTGATGGCGTTAGGAAGAGGACGAGGTAAAGGCCTAGGAGGGCAGATGCAGGATCCAATCACCTGTTGGACTTGTGGTCACCTAGGTCATGTCTCATCATGCTGCGCTGAAAGGGAGCAGCAAAATAGAGACAAGGCTAACCAAAAATGTGTAGAGTGCGGAATCACTCGTCTCTTCGTTGATTGCCCAAAGCGGAAGCCATCTTCTAGTTCAACCAATGTGCCATCTATCCCATTGGGGCTGTTTGGTGTCAAGAACCTCGATGGGGAGGCCACGCCTATCCCATTTGCCGGTCATGAACTGTGCCCAAACGAAGCAGGCCAGCATCTCTCTGCCAGGACCTAGCAATCTCGATGTAGCCTCGATAGGAAAGAAGAGCCGTAGACGGAGGAGGAAGAGGTCGGAAGCTAAAATCGCACTAAAAATGGAGAGTGATACAACTCTGCCTGCTGGAAAGAAGGTCTCTGACGTAGACGCAGAGAGTTCAGCTCCTAAGACGGCCGCAGAGGGAAGTGCTAAGGTATGGGAATACCCGTATCCAAAGCGACAGTTAGAGGCCATAGAAAACGTGAAGGAATGGGTGAAGGAAGCCCAAGAGCATCTAAAAGATGCTGAGCCCATCCTAGAGGATGAAATCGATGACCTCTCCAGCATAAGCGCGCCAATCTCACCTGCTCAACCAAAGTTGGGTGAAGCAACTGCACCACAAGCAGTGCGGCTAAGGCCATTGGCCAGGACAATCCAGGTTAGGAGAGAGATGAGCACCCAATGATCTCCTAACCACATTGGTGACTACCCCTGTAACACTTAGCCTAGGAGATCTACTTAGGCAGCATCCCAACCTATGGCAAGATCTTAAGCATTGGGTTGAAGGGTCACGAGAGCAGGTCACGGCAGATTCTCATGACCATGACACAGAGACGCAAATACCGAGTTTGACGCTGCACTCTATGCCTAAATCCTTACACGTCAATGCCTTCTGGGAAGGTTCCGAGATGCATGCGGTCTTGCCAATTTTAGCCCTAGGTGATACAACGAGAAAGGGAATCGTGGACATGGGAGCTGGGGTTAGTGTGCTTATTCACGCAGTGCTTCAGACTTGGGGAAACCCACTGGTTGAGACTGCTAGGTTTAATGTCACACTAGCAAACAATATGAGAGTCAAGCCATTTGGGGTGCTTAAGAATTGGCCAGTGAAGATCGCAAGTGTCCAGTTCTCCGTTGACTTTATAGTCATGAAGGGAGTGGACTACGACATCCTATTAGGCCGACCCTGGATGTGCAACGCTAGAGTCATCGAAGATTGGGGTAACGGCTTGATCTTCCTTGGCAATAGGATGGATGCGGTGAGAGTAGAGATGGACACCTGGAAGACCTCACCAGTCGACTTAGATGCCATCTCTGCTATGCTCAAGGGTAATGCTCAGGTCAAGAAGTCCTATGGGCCCTTGACCAGGTATATCCCATGCCCAGAGGATGAGCGGGATTGGATGCATGTCCTCGCTACAATCGACGTGCCGTTCTCAGATCATGAGGCATATGAGCAAGCCATCAAAACAATCGGCAAGGCTAACGACGTACCCTCCGTACCAGTTTGCATGATGGTAGGAAGCCTTCGTGGGAAACCGAAGCCCGTCAACTTCCAAGTCCTAACCAACAAAAGGGAACTCCAAGAGATACTGGAATACCTAACGGACAAGCTAGCTGGCAATCTAGCTGCAAATTTCAAACCACTCTAGGATCTCTTAGATGAATGCAAGTGGCAATGGACCAGAGTGTATGACTTAAGTCTCATGTATAATTGGGTCCTAGTTCCTGACCAACGACAAGAGATATACCAAGCCCTAGGAGACGACGAGCAGTCTGATGGAGAGGATTCTAAGGACGAATACGAAGACTGCCAATCCTTTAGTAATGAAAGTAAGGGTGAGGTAGATACCGTGGAATACGACACTGAAGGACAAGAAATAGAGCAAATACGAGGAGACTCCAAGCCGCAGAAAAAGAGCATCTTCAGGATGGAGCGAGGAGTCATGCGCATGGAATGTGATCGCGCCTGATTGGAACACGTAGGAGCCATAGACCTTGAGCAAGCAGGCCTAGCCCAGCCAAGAATAACATCAGTGCTTAGGATTGAATCACCATCTAAACTGTGCCCACCAGGGGAGATCACCTCTTCTAGCAAAGACGGAGGATTCGACTCTGAATCGGAGGTTAGTTCGGATGTGATCCAGAAATCCGTAGGCCGCCCACAACCAGACGCACCAAGGGGGACCTACTCGTCCACCTGAGGCGCAAACGATTAAGGCAAGAAAATGCAAAACAACCCAGGGATACACGAACAGAAGAATAGCGAGAACCGCATGACCTCCCTAAACGATTTACGAAATTCAAAAAAGGGGATAGGGTGGTAGTTCTATTAGGTGCCAAACGTCAAGTGCAGACGAGCGAACCAATCGAGGGACCAGCCAAGGTCAAGGAGGTGGACCTAGCCTAGGAAGGGGAAACACCCCGACCAGTCTTCATTGCCGATGACTTGACTGATGAAGAAGAAAAGAGACTTGTCGCTCTCTTGCGAGAGTAAATAGACGTGTTCGCCTGGTCCTTAGAAGAGCTTAAGGGGGTAGGTCTGAGTGTCGTGACTCACAACATATCCATGATGCCAGACGCAACGCCGGTCAAGTAACGACCGTACCCTATGAATCCAAAGCACGCTCATGCTGTCAAAGAAGAGATTGATAAGCTAATGAGAGCGGGATTCATTTACAAAATTGAGCACACAGACTGGGTATCGCCCATAGTCATCGTGATGAAGAAGAATGGAAAAATCCGAGTGTGCGTCAATTACAAGAAGGTGAACGCTGTTACCAAGAGATACAACTATCCGTTTTCGTACACTGAGCACATGCTTGAGAGAGTGGAAGGCAAGGAAGCCTACAATTTTCTGGACGGCTTCTCAGGGTACAACCAGGTGCAAGTGCATTCTATGGACAGGCATAAGACTGCCTTCGCCACTGAGTGGGGCATCTTTACTTACATAGTCATGCCCTTTGGGTTGACTAATGCACTTGCCACTTTCCAATGCCTCATGTGCACCATCTTTAAGGACATGCTCCGCAAGGAGTTAGAAGTCTTTGTCGATGACCTCTGTGTCCACTCGACCTGGATCGAACACCTAGACAAACTCCGAGCAGTCTTTGAGCGGTGTCGCTTATATCGTCTCTCCTTGAATCCCTTAAAGTGCCAGTTTTGGGTGAAGCAGGGATGCATCCTAGGGCATGTGGTGTCGAAGAACGGCATTGCCACTGACTTCTCGAAGGTCAGGGTTATTGTTGACCTTCCATCCCCAAACAACTATAAGGGAGTTCAATGCTTCCTAGGCTATACTGGATACTATTGGCGATTTGTACTAACTTATGCGCTGATTGCCAGACCCCTGTACAAGCTGCTTATTGTCTTCGAATGGAATGAAGCATGCCGACGGGCATACGAAGAGTTGAAGAAGGCTCTAACCACAGCACCAATCCTACGAGCTCCAGATTGGACCATTACTTTCCATGTGCATATTGATGCTTCTAAGTTTGCCGTGGGGATAGTGTTGTGCCAACCTGGCGAACACAATTTAGACTATCCAGTGAGCTTTGCTAGCAGACAACTCACTGAGATGGAAATGAACTACTCAACGACGAAAAGAGAGGGATTAGCCATGGTATTCACTGTGAAGGAATTCCGGCATTATCTTTTGGCCACGCCCTTTACCTTCTTCGTGGACCATCAAGCCTTGCTCTATCTAGTAAACAAACCTTGCGCTACAGGATGCATAGCTCGATGGCTCCTTCTGCTTTTAGAGTTCAACTTCTCCGTGGTGGTATGGAAGGGAAAACAACATTACATGGCTGATCACATGTCACGCATTCCCACCGAAGAAGCCGCTGGACAAGGTGTTGTTGATGAATTACCCGACGCCCATCTGTTTAACCTTTCCAACGAAAGAGATCTATTTAAGGCTGATCTAATGCCATATTTGGCAGATGACATAGTCCAAGTGCTTGAGCACGGACTGCCTGACCGACTGATAGAAAAAGCCCGACTTAGGCAATTAATCCTTAAGGTCCAGCCCTATCAGCTGATTGTAGACCAACTCTATAGGCTGGGTCAAGATGGATTACTGCGAAGATGTGTTTGTGAGTATGAGATGCATGATGTGCTCTCAGAGGCACACAGTGGCATTGTTGGAGGGCACTTTATCGGGGATACGACAGCACGAAAGGTGCTGCAGTCTCAACTATGGTGGCCCACGCTTTTCCATGACGCAGCATGATTTGTCAAGCACTGTGACGAGTGCCAGCGGGACGAAGATTCTGATTCGCAAGGATTAAATGGAATTAACCCAGTTATTGCTCGACAACCCTTCGAAAAATGGGAAATTGACTTCATTGGACCTATCAGTCCTACGGCACAGTATTCGCAGGCCAAGTATATCATTGTGGCCACGGACTACCTCACGAAATGGGCAGAAGCGAGAGCAACACGAAAAAACGATGCTAGAACGACTGCTAAGTTCTTATGGGAGCAAGTGATTTCACGATTCGGCTGCCCCATCGAACTAGTCAGTGACCAAGGCACGCATTTCATCAATGAAGTGATCGTGTATCTCTTGTCCACCTTCCTCATCATCCATCGCAAATCCTCGCCATACTACCCTCAGGCAAACGGCCAGGCCGAATCAACGAATAAGATTCTTGTCAATGTCCTAACCAAGGTTGTCTCTGCTTCACGCAGTGACTGGGACAACAAGTTGATGGCAGCTTTGTGGGCTTACTGCACAGCTTATAAAACGGCTGTCGGTCAAACCCCCTTTAGGCTGACATATGGAACAAAAGCGATTCTACCATTAGAATTCTTTGTTCCTAGCCTGAGAATAGCACTTCAAGAACGATGGGAAGGGAAGGAGGCATGGAGACAATGCTTAGTTGAACTCGAACGCCTCTCGGAGACTCATCTTCTAGCCACCCATGCGCTGATCTGTGAGAAAGCCCAACGCAAGAGCTGGTTTGACCAGCACATCAAACAGCGCGAGTTCGAACAGGGTGACTTAGTGCTCCTCTACTCAGTTAAGGGGCATAAGAAAAAAATGAAATTTAGAGGTCTTGGACCCTTCAAAGTTTGTGCGATTAGCCGAACAGGCAATGTCGAACTTGAGACCCTAGATGGTGAAGGAATAGGCTTCTTCAATGGCAGTCGTGTCAAGAAGTACTACCCTCCTATGCATCCTTTGCATGAGCCACCAATGTTAGAACCACTTGTCAAAGTACGGGTAGCCACAATCACTGAAATCGATGATGAGGATGAGGAAGCCGTAGAGCCCGCATACCTCCATATCACAGTCACTGCCAACCAAACATGCGCTTTTAATGCCCTGATCGACAAGGGAGCAGACTGCAATGTCTTAACTCACGATCATTGGACCCAGCTTGGCAAACCACGACTTCAACCCTATGGGACCCACTCATACGCACTTTTGAGCAAGTGCAGAGCTGCCGTCTCTATCGATCTATGACTGTACCACTAATTTTTTACATGTTGCCAGACACTAAAGACACGGGCATGGAGTCACTGCTGGGGCGAACTTTCAAAAAGTAGGCTCACTGCAATGTTGATTACGAGTTGCAGCACATCCACCTCGCAATAGGGAACATTTGCATTGTTACAGCTTTCAGCAAGGGCTGCACACCCGCATCTCGGGCCACAAAGCCACCGATAGAAACATATGTAGTCAAGTCTAAGGAGGGGGGTAGTGCGCGGCCGCCACTCCCCGAATTTCATAAACCGCAACCCATAGCAACCAAAGCTAAGGCACAACAGCCTCGCCTTCAATGGATGCCTAAACAGCCACAACATCCGCCTACTAGGAGTCGACGCTCCTATCCTCATAAGACTAGAAAATCTAAACCTAGGAGGCAAAGACGCAGTTACAGCAATAGACGCGTAATCAGTCAAAGATGGGTCCCTAAAGCCCTCTTGCACGCACAAGGGTACTATGAGGGCAATGCTTGGATATGGATACCTAAGGCCCACACGGCCAAAGGCAACACTTGTATGCCAGCCTCAAGCTTGATCATCCCAAAAACTGTAAAACCTCAAAACCACAAGCCCAGGGCTTCCCTGACCCGCAACCATCAAGTTCATCCACGTGTGAACCTAAGAGAGTCGCCCAAGCCTATCGACCCAAGCGATAGCCAATGTCACAAGAGTCATCACTTGCCAAAGTCGATCCGACTTCCCAAATCCATCCTGAAAGCAGCAGGCCGTCACTCGAGGCTGCTGCTAACCCAGCCATAGTCCTAGTGACCCAATTGCAAGCTCAAGAACACTCACAACCGCAACTTTTCATTGCCAAAGGCTCAAGTCCTACCAAACCCCAACCACCTGCAGGCCTTAGACCCTCTTACGAGAGGAAATCCTTTTTCACACTAGCAGTTGATTTAGCTGCAAAAACAGGGGATGACGTGGGGGATTACATTAAGCAACTGGACGCCACCTTTGTGTTGCTAGCTCTGAGCTACAATCGACTAGACTTAGGCCTATTGGATGAATCCTTCGCAATCAAAGTTCAAATGATGTCTTGTTCTTGGAAAACGTTTGAATTCGCATTTGCAAAATCCGCTACCTTCGCTGCTAAATTGCTCAGCAGTGAGATCTCCAAAGAGCAAGCAATCAAACAACACCTCATCACATTGTATGATCAGCGAACCACTTCTACCATCACTGACCAAGAAGTTACAGAGCTGTTAAGACTTGCTGAGACAGAATCCCAGTTCTTAAAGCATTGGTACACTCTTAGGTTGCAATGGAAAATTGAAGGATGCCGAATTATGACCAACGCTGAGCAGCACCGCGCTATCAAAACAGCAGAGTACGACTCCACATATGTCGCGCCAACCTCATATCGAGTATTAAGCACTCTTTGGGGCCATCCTATAGAAGAACACATCAAAGGACACCCCTACCTCGACTGCTTGTTGACCGAGGAAGAGTTGCATATTGCTAGCCAAGTCAACTCTGGTGACTTCCTAATAGATGTTCTCACATACATCACCCAAGTGGGGATTAAACCCCTTTGATCTGGACCGTGAAGCTCATTTGGAATACAATCCCAATTTCTATACTTGGCTCCTTCACAAGTAACCCCTACACCTCCATGCCGAAAGTCCTTAACCTTCTGACCCTAAATCCTAGGAAGGATTCTTCTCAAGCTGGAAGGGGAGGGGGTAAGGTGAATCAAATCAGAATCAATAAATCAAATCAAAGTCAGTAAAGCACTTAGACATATATTATGAAAAACGGATGGGGTAGGAAAAGGGCATGAAAATTTTGAAGTAAAGGGCGAAAAGTCAAAGTCTGAAAAGGAGAATCTACATTGGATCTTAATGAATTCATTCAAAAGCATAGAGTTTTTCGTTTTCAGCAAATTATTATGTCGCAAGCACTAAGGAAAATTACGGTTTATGACAGGAACAAAAGATGTCGCAGCAAGACCGCACCCACCGACTCCCGTTCATAGATGAGGAAAGAGAGCAATATCGCATCTACCTAGAAAACCGCACCTTCAACCAGCTTAAGTTTCGAACCGTCCGCAACATAGAAGTTGTGGTGGCGAGGGAGGAAGCAGCTAGGAGGGTGGTCGAGCAATGTAACCTCAGCAAGTACCTTGAAAAATTCTCATAGGAGCCGGACCACCTGACGTGTGTGGAGTTTCTCAGATCATACGACCCAGACCAAGAATGCGGCACAGTGACGGTGGGTAGAGGAGAAAGTGCCAAGCAGGTGCAGGTCCGTCTAGACCCAGCCTTGGTGGAGAAGGCATTGGGATTGGAGCCAAAGACAGAGAGAAAATAGAAGAGGGATGTCTATGCTATGCTGAAAATGAAAAAGAAGGAGGTGCTCACCAATGACGATATCAGCATCCTAAACATCCCTGATGCAGAAGCTAGGCTGCAAGCAAAGCTAGTACATGTGCTCTTCTCTAGCCAGTGCTACAACTCCCTGATGCATCGAATCAATGTGCCTGTGCTGGAGAACATAGCAGCCCATACTCTGGATGAAGTTGATTGGAACGTGTATGTACGAAAAACTATCGACCAGGCAGCTAAAGCATTGGCTTTAGGAAGTGTGCCAGCAGGTGGAGGGTCTCTAGCCTCCAAGGCTACAGAAAGAAAGAAAGCTTCATCCAAGGCCTCTTACATTGGGTATGGAGGTGTCTTAACTACGCTCATCCAAGAGGCAGTAAGAGAGACATAGAATGCAGAGGAGGGAGAAGGAGAAACGCCCGATAGGACGCCCCCTCACCAGGACAGAGAAGAATCTACCGATAGAACTGAAACAGATGAAGAAGGGGAAGAACAGGAAAGTAGGAAGGTGACCAAGAAACCCAAAAAGAAGACAACTCAAAGGAAGAAAAAGGATGACGAGGGACACAGGAAAGAGAAAGAGGACTTAGAGAAGGCCAAGAGAGAGTCCCTTAGGGAGGCCAAGGAGAGGGAGAAGAAGAAAAAATACGAAGAAGAAAAGGAAAAGGAGGAATTACAGAAGGCTAAGAAGGCATCAAAACAGGAGGTAGAGGAGAGTAAAAGAAAGGAAAAGGAAGAAAAAGAGAAAAAGAAGGAAGATAGAGAAAAGCAGAAGAGGAAAGGCAAAGAAAGGCTGATGAAGAAGAGGAAGAACTAAGAAGGAAGGAGGAAGAGGACCTGGCTGAAGCTACACGCCGGTCCATCGAACAACAAAGCAGAGCAGATGAACTGGGGAGTTCGAGCCCACATAGAGAAGAAAGGCCTGGGTCAAGCACATAGGTGCCGGATATTGTGCCGCTCACTGTCATTGAGGGCAAGGGCAAAGACCCGATTCACCCAATTCCTCCTCTATTGGTGCCTCCTACCGAGCCAACCTCCATCACCCCCAACATCCCCACCAGTGCAGACGTATCAAATTTTGTGGCATGGATGCAGTACTTCATTAACAAGGAGATAGCCCAGGGGAAGAGCACTGAAACTATGGCTACAGGGCAAAACCGGCCGGCCACAAATGCAGAGTCTAGGCAAGATCCTAAACGACAGAGGGTGGAGGCCTCAACAAAACCCATCCAAACAACGATGATGCCGCCAGCTAATTATGAAGAATACATCACCGAGCTACTCTCTCAGTTGGAGAAAGCTCAGGAGGAACGAAAGATAGCTGTGGCTAAGTTGGCATCTGAGAAGGAATCAATAGCCACCTTCCAGCTTGACAAAACAAGGACGATAGCCATGCAACAAAGGGAGATCGCGGATCTCAAGCAGGAAATAAAGGCTAAGGATGACCGGGAAGAGCACTGGAGGTAGCAGCTCGAGAATGAAACACAGGAGCTGGTGAAGATGCAAAGAGAACATAAGCTCTTGATAATGCAATACCAGGAGCTCATTGCAAAAACTGCTAAAGTTGAAGAGCTCATGGCTGAGCTCAACGCCAGGGATGAGAAAAGAAAGCAAGACAAGGAGGAGCAGCAAAAAGAGATTGAGCGCCTAACCGATCAGTTGAACTTTGAAAGAGAAGAACATGAGAGGCTGATCAGGGAATTGGAGGACTAAGAGCAAAGGCTCATGATACTGACCCTGAAGCAAGGGGAGAGCATGGAGGAAATGAACAAGAGAGCAGAGAAGTGGGCGGTGCATAATGAAAAGAGGGTGAAGACACTGGCATGGCGCCTTGCTCAAGTAGAAAAGGAAAAGATCATTGCCGAGAGCAAGGCAAAAGCCACCCAAGTGGCCTTTGGTACCCAACAAAAAGCCTTTCTCGACACCATCATGGACACTACCTGCCGAGAGGAGGGAGAGTCATTGGAGGTGGCACAAAGAAAGCTCAGCATTGCACGTAGAGCCCTAAATGTAGGACTGCAAATGCCACCCCAACCTGCGGAGGTTAGGCTGAGCCTGGACGAGCAATGGAAATACCTATTGCTGGCCGGCCTAACCCCCCAGGAAGTGGATGCCCTAGGATTTGAAGAAAGAGCACCACAGGAAAACCGGCAGGGGGAGGAAGTCGAACTCGAATTCGACATGGGCCGATTCAGAGAAGATGTGATCCCACAACCCCCCTCGTCGCACATTCAGGAACAGTAACCACTTGACCCGCCCTTGGACAGACAAGCCATGCTCAAGGAGCGACAGAAAAATTGGTGGAAGAAGCTAGAAGGTGGCTGCAGGCCAAACCAGTCGTGTGGCCATCCGCATCCCTCCCACCATGCCCCGATGACCTCCCAACTCAATTCCACGCAGAGCTGGTAATCTGGGAACGGCAAGAAATCGAAAAGGACCCTTTCTCTTTCAGCTTCCTTGTGCCTAACAACCTGAGAAGGGTCATGCCAATCAAAGTAATGGAGGAGGTGATCGCGGCTGGTAGCCGATCTGGGCCAAAAATGGCTGGATGACAAGGCAAAGACCCTCACTCTGTGGGGCACGGAGGAAGCAAAATTTTGGCAAGACAAAGTGTTCGAAGTGCCACACATCGTAAGGGGCTACAACTACCAACCCCTCTGGAGAAGGCAAAATTTCCATGTTAACATGCTCGCCTAGATGGCATTTTGCAACACCCTACCCTACGAGAGGAACGACCCCACATTCATGGCGTATCCTTGAAGGGTAGGCGTGGATTTTGTCGCCACCCTCCATGGGAGGCATGACTTCCACATCATCTACAATTCCAATGCCACCTCCTTCGAGGATGCTCTACTTTTTGACTTAGGAAGCCTAATCGACTCCATGACGCGCTTCCTCGCAAAATTCTCCTCTTGTCCCAATCTCGCTTTCATAACTACGTGTAATTACCTTAGGCTTCTTAAGCTCCTACTCAAGCAAGATCCGACACCGCAGGAAAATGGCTTGCCTCCCCTCTTTTTTGATCCCAATACTATTGATAGCTGTGCTATGGCACGCTTAATGATGAGAGCTAGCCTACTACCTTCCTTTTGCCTAGCTCTCCTAGAGGACATGAGTGACAGGCAATTCACTAGGTGTAATCACCCCTTCCTTTCCACCACCTCTCTCCACGTCTGCATGAACCTGAAAGGGTGCATGCAAAGCCACCAATTTTTACAAAAATCCATCTGCCCTCCTTCCCCCCCTCATTCAGACGAAGAGGATTAGGCCTAGCTGTCATTAATTCCAAAAAAAAAGACTGGTCAACATCACCCACTTGTAGAAGCACTTATCACCACAAAAAGCACGATCACTGCATCTAGGGGTCCTTAAGTTAGGCGTGTCTGGTGACTTCGATCGGCCGGCTCCACTCCCAACCCCCTAGCCCTTTTTGCTCCACCACTTCACGCTTAGGGCACATCAAGGGCAGGACACACCTAGGGAGGTAACACTCACCTATGGTTAGACCTGTCACCCTAAGCCACTGGCACCGCACCCCCTTGGCACAAATGGGATCCTCAAGTGTGGGACATCACCTAGGCTCCACCTGCGGTTAGACCCACCTCCCCATTCCACTAGCAAGAGCACAATGCACCAACACATTAAGGAAAGCACTCCCCTTAGGTAGAGCACTGCACCTTCTCCTTCAAGCACCCCAAAAGCACCAAACCACCAACTTCAGAGGCCCTCGTCCACCCATGACATCCAGTTAGCTGCTCTGACAAACATCATTCTTAAGCTTCCACAAGCACCTAAGTTTACATGTGGCCCTCACCCTTACACCAACCCAACACCGAAGTGCCATGGAACTGGCACTTGTTTAGGAGGGGGGTAATGTTAACCCCAAATTGAGATGGCCCTAGGTTGAGATGGCGGAAAGAGGAAGAAAAAAAGCAGATAAACATGGAAAAAGAGCAAAGACATGCAGGCGACCTCCAAAACCAAGCCAGGGCAAAAAAACACAATTTTAAATGAAGGGTGCCTCAAAAAACTCAGAAAACTCTTGTAAAAGAGTGCCAAGCTCCCTCTTGTGCCAATTGTAAAATACTAGACGGGTGTAGGCTAGAGGCATAAGGCTAGAAGAGGGAAATGGAAAAAGGACCTTGCCACAATGGCCGGTCATGTAAAAAAAGGGATGGGTGCCCATGGGAATTTAGGGTTTATATATATAAAGTTCAAAAAGTGAATGAGAGCTCATTCTTTGGTGTGTGGCAACAAGAGTTTTCTTCTTCTTCTCTCCTTCTCATCTTCTTGCTTGTGTGTGCTCTTGAGAGAGGGAGTGTGAGAGTGTGAGGGAGTGAGTGTGTGAGAGTGAGGGATCAAGAGGGTGAAGCTCTTCACCATCTCCTCTTCTCTCTTCTTGTGCATGCGGCTATGGAGGATGGAGCTTGGAGGTGGAGGAGGCTTAAGGATGCTTGAGCTTGCATCTAGGATCGTGGAGCTACTGGAGTGTGTGAGAGAGGAGGCAACTCATATCGGCACCAAGGTAAGCTCACTACACTCGTAGGATCGACGACGCATTGGCTAGGTGAGAGATAGCCATTAGATCTTGCTTAAAATGCTTGAACCAATAAGCGGTCCATGGGTCTTGGCGGTTGAGCGAGAGCTCCCACAATCCTTCTCACTAAGTACAATGGGAAGTCCCCATCACCATTAGATTTGGAAGAATGGACCTCCAAATTAGAGTTCTACTTCAATATTTACCCCTGCACAGATGATTAGAAAATTATCTTTGCATCTCTCCACTTGGAAGGATTTGCCCACACATTGTGGCACTATATCAATAAAGAGAATCATTAGTTTATTGATTGGGAAGGCTTTAAAATGCATATGGTTAAAGTATTTGTATCCCATGTGGACAAAGATGGTTGGCAAGACGATGGTACCATCTTGACTGATGCAATTTCATGTGTATGATAGTACACAGATTAGTTTATGAACTTGACCATGTATGTGGAGAGTATTAGTGATGATGCCAAATTACACAAGTACATCTATGGGTTGGAACCAAGCCTATCGGTGGATGTCATGGCTCAAAAGCCTACTATCTTATTTGATGCAATTGAATTGGTTGAAAGATATGCAAGAAAGTATTGTTAAAATGATAGTTTTTAGCAAGGACAACCCCATACCCTATTGAGGTTAGTCCCATATGGGGATGGTTTTAGAGGCAATTCCATGTCTAATAGTAGCCCCAAAATACCCATTTACCCCCTTTCCATGCTGAAAAAAAACATGGCATTTTTGGGACAACACTTGGCTCTAATGGTGAGGGAAAATATGCTGAAAATAGACACCACACTACATCCCCCTTGAATGATTCAAGTGGTCAAAGGTTCATTTCCCTAGATGTTGTGAAGGAATGGAAAGAAAAAGGTCTATGCTTTAAATGCGGAGACAAGTATATAGTTGACCATGCCGCCAATTGCCCTTACAAGACAGCCAAGGCCAAAGCTTGTAGCATGTATACAATGAAAGATTGGAATAATGATGAGGAAGAATTACCCATTGAAAATGAAGAGTCTGTGGAGGATGTAAACCACAAGTAGTTCTATGACCCAGAGAATGGGTTTCCCTTTGACCCAAGCAGTTGTCCATCCCATACTCTTAATGATACCTCCCCCAACTACTACCTCCCTTTGCTCCATCTCCTTGGATGCTTAGACTAGTTCTAGGAGCCCCAACACCCTACACATTCAAGGTAGTATTAATGGGAAGCATGTGTTTATCCTTGTGGATATGGTAATACTCATAGTTTTGTCAATAAATCAACCATTGACTAGTTGAAATGCACCCCTAGGGAATTATGTCACCCCCTAAAAGTTCAAGTAGCAAATGGCAAGAAAGAAATCAGCACACATGTATGTTCCAAAGTCCCCCTATACTTGGCTAACAATTATGCGGTATTGGATGACCTAACCGTACTAGACATGGGGCCCATTGATGTTGTCTTGGGTTGTGATTGGCTAAAACAATTGGGAAAAATTGATATGGACTTTTCTTAGCTCTACATGGAGTTTATGATGCATGGAGAGCTCATTTGCTTAGAGGGAGTTCATGATAATGTTGATTTTCAACTAATTACACAAAGCAACTCAAATAGGGGCTTAATAAATTCTCACAGATCTTTGTCTTGCACTTGAATAGGGAGAATTCAAATTAGCCCTCCACGGTATCTAAGGATTTAGCCTTTTTCAGGATTTACTTGAGGAGTATAGTGATTTATTTTAGATGCCTATAACCCTTCCCCCCCTAAGAGGCAAGTGGGCCACCCACTTGATTTAGAGCCCTATTCCAAGCGAGTGAACAAGCCACCTTATAGACTCTCCAAGTGTGAGCATGAAGAAGTTGCAAAGTAAGTCAAGGAGTTACTTGAGATGGGTTTCATTGAATCGAGTTCTTTCACTTATGCACCTCTCGTCCTGTTAGTCAACAAGAAAGATGGCTCTTTCCATGTGTGCATTGACTACAAGGATTTGAACAAAATCATAGTTAAGAACTGGTACCCCATTCCATGGATTGATGACTTGCTGGATGATTTGAAAGGGGCATGTTTCTTCATTAAGATTATTTTGTGCTTTGACTACCATTAAATTCGTATGAGGGAAGGTGACGAGATCAAAATAGCTTTCAGAACTGATCATGTGATGAGACTTAAAATGGGCTGGCACTGGCTATAGCATTAGCTGGACCTCTAACATGCACAAGACAACCCCATGGCCTTGCGATCAAGAGCGTCTACATGATACATTGCCTTGCCATCATACATACATTTTGCATTTGTATCATGTTTATAGTCCAACCCTTAACCTTCTCAGACTCCTCAAAGAAGGAGACCCTACACATTTGGGTGTAATTCACCACGTAGAACAATATAGGAGGCACCCCTCGACTGATTGCTGCGGCTCCACTACGACCCTCCTACACCTTGGGGATTGGCCCCTCGATGCCTCGCTAACACATATAACACATACGAAACAGATTCCACTCTTGGTACCAATATTATATCGTTCGAGGAATGTACATGTCCTCACTTACTTGTCCTCTTAGACCCATTGTCTAGACCTATAGCTTGGGTGCCTTACTCTCTCCAGTGTGGGTCATTTATACTTCAACCAATTACTATGCATGCCAATAACAGATACCATGCGTATATGATTCATGCAAAAGTGGATGATTGTGCACAAACAATTATGGTTTAAAATCAGCCTATGTGTCGTGCAAAAACAACTCTTTTAATGATTTTTCGCTAATATACAATGCTTCGTTGTAGAAACCTAGCACCAAGGCAACCCTCGTGCTGCTAGATCCATTATTTTCTAAATAAACCGCATCCTTGATGTTATGCATAAAGAGAACAATCATACTTTTTTATTATTTTAGTGTTTAAACTATTGCATAACATCATCCTTCCCCTCACCGTTTAAATTTTGCTGCGGTGCATAGGTGTAGAGGGTTTTTTATGTCATTTTTTGTATGTAAAAGCAATAAATATGCACTTTAACACGAAGGACAAGGGCCAAACTAAGCCTTAACCTCATGCTTCAGCCCCGTCAGACATTCACGTACATAGATCTTATTTTTTCATTTTTTTCGAACGTAATAAATCCATTTTTTCTCTTTTTTTATTTTTCCTATTGATTTTTATTAAAAAATAGATAAAATTTTTGGTTTTTTTATGACCAATCATTTAAATTGAAATTCAGTATTTTTCCTTATTTTATCCCATGTCCACTCATTTTTTCCCATTCAAAATCAAAGAAACTATCAATTTCCATCAAAAATTGTTTTTTTGGGTTTTAAAAATTTATAATTGCTGTAAGGCAATACGGGTTTTGCATAACAGTGATTGCAGCCCTCAAACATAATGCAAGGAACATTCAAATAAAATTTTAGCCCATATGCACACCATTTAGACCATGAATGATAAAAAACAAACAAAATTCTTTCATAAAATAGAGCATACCGCCTTTTTGCGTGTTTCGGGTTTCTTGAATATTTAATTGGGACTGTGTATCAACCAACCAGCCATGGATTTCAGCGTAGATCTTTAGTCTTCAGCCTCCTTAGCCTCTTGGAACAATTCGGTGCCTCTTGGACAAGCATCCATCACCCGATTCTCTTCTTGATTCTTGCCACATGAATTGCCTCTATGCAGGAGAGAGAGGGAGGAGAGAGAAAGACTAAAAATCAGAATTTCATTCCCTTCATCATATTGCACGTGGTTACCATCAAAATCTTACCCTCTCTGCATAGATCAGGGATCTCCCCTTCTCTCTCTACATGATTGAGTATCCAAGAGGCACATACATCCCCAAAAAATGGGGCGCCAATATAAAAATGCCCGCCCCTACATCACGACATGTTTTTGCATGTTTTCTTCATTTAGAGTTTCATTTCATTTCATTTATAAAATGTCAACTTCAAAAAAGAAGGGTTTTCGACTTGTTTAGGGATGCAAACAGACTCCAATTCACGATCCAACTTGACAGCTGGCTTCATGACATCGAAATCTATAAACTTGGGCCTTGTCACACACTTTTTGGCTCTCAGATCTAGTAGCTACTTTATAACGCCAACCCTTATGGGAATTAAATGGGGGGTCAAACGACCTCCAATCGACGAACCGAGACTTGTGTTGGATTCCTGACATCGAAATGCATCTAAGTAAACTCTAGCTCGACCATCCGCCATCGTTTGATTTTTCATGAAAATTGGCTCTTTACTGCCTCTCGACACTTTTCGGCTCCAAAAATAGGCTCCATCGCTTCAAGAACAGGTCCAAATCGGGTCCTAAACCCAGCTCTCATTGATGGGACCTAAAATGGGCCGGCACTGGCTATAGCACTAGCCAGACCTCTAACATGCACAAGACAACCCCACGGCCTCGCGGTTAGGAGTGTTTATAGGACACATGGCCCTGCCATCGTACATACATTTTGCTTTTGTATCGTGTTTATAGTCCAACCCTTAATGTTCTCAGACTCCTGAGAGGGAGACCCTACATGTTACCGTGTTTCCGACCGTGTTACCACAGCACAAAGGAGCGGAAAATGAAAAGAAGGAAAAATAGCAAAAAAGGCGCCTTGACTGGCAACCAATCCCTGAAAAATTCAAATGTTCGGACACGACCCTCAAGAGGCTTCGATGTCGGGCCACGGCAACGAAAGAGGAAAAGGCGCACCATTAAAATGCGGAAGCGCCCCCGGATCTGTGTAAAAGAGTGCCAGGCTCGCTCCTGTGCAAAGTGTATGCATTAGTGGGAATAGGATAAATTAGAATGGTGGGAAATGGGAAAAAGGGCCTAGGCTACGGCCGGCCATGTAAAAGAGGGAAAAGGGGATGACCGCCCAAAAGGGATTTAGGGTTTTGTATATAAAGTTGAAAAGTGAATGAGAAGCTCATTCTTTGGTGTGTGGCAAAAAGAGCCTTCTTCTTCCTCTCTTCCTCTCTCCTTCTTGTTTGTGTGTGCTCTTGGAGTGTGAGTGTGAGGAAGTGAGTGCGTGTGAGAGTGAGGGATCAAGAGGGTGAAGCCCTTCACCATCTCCTCTCCTCTTCTTCTCTTATCTTCCCAACTCTTCACTTGTGCGCGCGGCTATGGAGGATGGAGCTTGGAGATGGAGGAGGCTTGAGGATGCTTGAGCTAGCATCAAGAATCGTGGAGCTACCGGAGTGCAAGAGAGAGAAGGGTACTCAATCGGGCATCAAGGTAAGCTCACAACACTCGTAGGATCGACGGCGCGTCGGCTAGGTGAGAGATAGCCATTAGAGCTCGCTTGGAACGCTTGAAGCAATAAGCGATCCGTGGGTCTTGGCGGTTGAGCGAAAGCTCCCACATTTTGGTTCCGTTGCTGGGACTAACGGATTCAAGCTTGAGCACTTGCGCGCCTCACATCGAACATCGAAGTAGGGTATTCATCCCCGAAACGGAGCTTGAGATAGGTAGGAAGTTGGGTGCTTTTAATCTTTGGAACAAGTAAGTATTTTGGGATATTTTGGTTGTTGATGATTGGAAAGCATGGAGGATCTATTTCAGTTTTTTGCTTTCGATTTTTGTTGCATTTAGCATAGGTTAGAGTTAGGAAATCGAACCAGAAAAGGATAGGGTTCACTGTTTCAAAACAGGACAAAAACAGGGAGAAAATCGTGCAAAATGCACAAAATGCTCGCTAATGAGGCCTAAGATCGACAAGAGAGTGATTAGGGGTGTCAACGCCACAGCTGGGAGGGCATATAAGAGCCAGGAGGTCAAGAGAGAGCTCATTTGTGCCATTTCAGAGAGAGAGAGAGAGAGAGAGAGAGAGAGAGAGAGCTAGAGAGCCCCAGGCCGTGTGATTCGATCGCATCACCGACACACTCACCAATGCATTTAGGTATATGAATCCCTTCCTCAACCCCCCTAGATAGGATCTGGAGGGTTGTGCGTGGTATGATTGTGTAAATCCCAAGAATCGATCGAAATCGACATCGCGCTGTCTCTGTCGCGCCGCTTTCGGCCCATCCGAGCGGTTGCTTCTGGGCCGAGTCCCAGAATCGGCCCTTGGCCCCTTGCCATTCGGTCACTCGACCCAGAACCCTAGTCGGCACTCGGACCATCCGAGTCAATCCATCCGAGTCAACCCCTCCGAGTAACCCTACTCTGATCGTCCGAGCCAGAACTTTTTGACCACATGGCACATTCGACCATGCCGTTCGGCCCGTCCGAGCGACCGCCCTCGGCCAATTGCGGTTCGACCCGTCCGAGTTATCATGTCTGAACCTGTCATTCGGCTCGTCCAAACAAAAGTCGTCCGAGTCAGATCTGGAGATTCGGCCCTTGACCCTGTGCCATTCGGCCCGTCCGAGTGACCCACTCGGACCCTGCAAAATGCAACTTTTGTCAAATCTGTCAGAAATTTGACCCAACCCAGCAAATACGCATTAGCACAACTTGTCGAAACCCTTGAGGCGTTCAGAACTTGATTCTGGCACACGGGATAAGAGAAATTGTAGTACACAGCCGCTTAGCAGGGGGTAGTAGACAGTTGAGGGACCAAGGACTAGGACGCGAGCTTCTGAACCACAAAGACTTGATCGATCGGAAGAAAATAAGGAAACATACAAGGAACCCTAAACCCTGACTGAACGGCTGGCAAATGGACCTACAAGCCGATCAGGCCAAAAACGAGCAAGAGTGAGTGAGGCGCCGAGGAATTGCTTGCTACACTCACATTGAATTTTCGCACTTGAAGTACACTTAAGGAAACTAAAAGCCTGATTGGGCACAAGTTCACGAGGAACAACACACACACCGAGTGACCATAAATTGAGGATTGTATCCAATAATTGAAGGAACTCACTCAGATAAATCACTCAAGGAACCCGCCAATAGGAGAGGACCCAAGACATAGACAAACACGCGAAGTGTAGGATAGAACCAAGCAAGGAGCACCAACGACGAGGATCCGTCATGACTATTCGACCTAATTGACGTCAGAGTGGGGCGCAAGAATTCGACCATGACGGAAGAAAGCTCTGATGCCAGGAGGCATATTTCACGGTGGATTCCGTGCCACGGTGGATTCCGTGAGGTTTTACGGTGGATTCCGTAAACTTTGATGACCGGGGCTCATACACAAAGTGGATTGTTTGTGCGAGAAGTTGATGGGGACGCCTGTCCTTTTCAGGCATTTCATTAATTTAGTGTGTACATGGGTGATTCCATAGCGGGTGATTTCGCAAAATGCATATTAAATTAATAAACGTTTATGAGTTTAGAGTGCGCACTCGTAATAAATTAAGGTTAGGATTTATTTCTAACCAGTTGATTTATTTATGTAGCTGAAGACTGCTAGGTATTCACTTTTGTCGGTTTAATTATATTATTTTACTAACGATTGTGAATGCTTCAGTTGATGTGTAGAGATAGCAGCAGTGGGGCAGAGGAAAGCATTGGAGGATAGCGAATATTCGATTTATGGATTATATTTTGATGGGCACATACCTTAGGCATGGCGCCTATATTTTGTCACGCCTATTTATTGAGGCGTCGGATATTTATTATTATTTTATATGCACATGGACGCACGATTATGTTATTTCTATTTGGACATTGTATTGGGCGTGCCAGACTCTTTGGGCACCGTCCATTAGCTTTATTCCTATTTTGTGTTAAAGCAAACTCAAAAGCTAAAAGCTTGCTATTTTGTAATTTGAGCTATTATTTGAGCTTGAAGATGAATAATACATAAAATACATGCTTTGTGGAGTGCTCACACAAGGCATGGGGGGAGATTGCACCCAATTGGTCTCTTGCTCTTGTCATTCATGCTTTTTACTTTGTAATTTGTGCAAAAAGTAGAGTTCTATTGTTCTTGGGGACCTTCCGACATTCACTACGCGAGCGTACAGCGTCCGATCTGCGCACCAGTGGTATCAGAGCGAAGCTGAGATCAAGAGCTTCCAATCGCTCCCCATCTCGTGCGAAGGCGGAGCTCCTGGAACGATCGGGCTCTACAGTCAATCTCGTCGCGAACGGTCGACACAGGCAGATTTCTGGCGATCAAGAACCTCTGTTTCCATTATCGGATTGCGAAGTACCAGTCTGCAGAGGCGGAGGACCACTCTTACATCTTCTTCATCAAGTCATAAAGAACAGAGAGATAAGTCACCATTTTCATATCTTCCAAGCTTTAAAATTTAAAGCTTAAGAAGCTTAGCTTAAGCTTTAAGAAGCTTAAAAGCTTCAATTCGTCATCGTGAGGTCTCAAGAGACCTCCGATTTTTGTGCCGCTGGCTAAAAACGGCCTCCCCCCCTCCACGATTTTCGCCGTTGACTGTAGATTAAACTATCAAGCTTAATCACTTAAGCTCTAATCAATCAAGTCATAACAAACTTCAAGTCACACACAACCAGTCAAGTTCTACAAGTTCTTTCAAGTCAAGTTCTGCAAGTCAGACAAAGCAACCAAGTTCTGCAAGTCTACAAACTCTGCAAGTCACATTAGTCTGGTACTCTGCAAGTCAGACAAGTCAACTGGAGTCAAAACTGACTTCTGTCCAAAACTCATAGAAGGGTTGTTCCTGCGCAGAAACTCCGAACTGCAAAGTTGTTCATTGGAAGGTACTCTACCATACGCAGGTTTGCTGAAGCATTTTCAGCATACGAAGAAGAATAAAACGCAGATTTTTCGAAGATTGTGCAAGCTACACCCAAAAATACATAAGTCTTGTATTTCCAAAATTGAGCTACGCTCATCCCGCTAACTTGATTTTGAGTGAGAAAGATCTTTTGAGTTTTGCAGGATGATGGAACCACATATGGATGATCTTATGGCTGAAGGCGACCTATCTAAGCCTACGATGGAGCAAAAGCTGGACTTAATTATGATGCAATTGGAGGAAGAATGAAGGGCTAGGCAAGCATTGCAAGTTCAACTGGCAAATTTACAAAGATCGTCTACCGACAAAGAGGAACCTCAATCTGAAGATCTTATCTGACGTACCATCGACGCAACTCTCGAAGCTCAAACTATCCGCAAGGAATCAAAGATAAGTAAAAGAAGTTTCAAATTCCGTACTTTTAATGGCACTCGAGAGGGAAAAACTGTTCTTGCATTCATTAGTCAGTTTGACGACTATTTTCATGAGGAAACCTATGCAGAAAAAGATAAAATCAAGTGTGTCACTAATCATTTAGTGGACAGAGCATCTCTTTGGTGGACTGTAGTACGCAAGAGTATAGATTGTCCCGCTACCTGGGAGAATTTCAAGAAGAAGTTCATGCAGAATTTCCTTCCTCCACAATTTCATGAGAAAGCTATAAAGCAATGGGATCTTCTTCAGCAATGGGATCGTGAGCCTATTCCTCAGTACATATAGCATTTTTGGAATGCACTACTCCAGCTATGCATGCTTGAAGATGTACCTGAAGCGACACACAAGCGCAAGTATATGTCTAGATTCCTTGGGCATTACTACGCTGAAGTTAACATATTCAAGCCTGCTACTCTTGAAGACGCCATTTCACTAGCTCACGACACTGAAGACAAGTTGAGAGGTAGAGACAGACGTCCACAGCAATTCCAAGCCAATGGTAACTATGGATCTCAACAATTCAACTCAAATTTTAGAAGATTTTATCAAGGTCGTTTCTCTTCATCATCTTTCCGTAAAAATTGGGCAAAACCACCTGCTTTACCATCCAATGTCAATCAAAACCCTAAGCTTATTCCACAGCCAAATCCTAATGTCCCTAGACTTCCTGCCATTGCAAACAATGTAACCAAAGCCAAGCCAATAGTATGCTATAAATGCCACCAGCCTGGACATCTAGCAGCAAATTGTCATTCAAAGAAGCCACCTGTCTATATCAACTACCTTGGAGCAATGGATGATGAAGAACATGAAGATATGCCTGATTTCACAGAAGATGAGGACGACATTACTACTCTTTCGGATACTTTACCAGGTATGCCAACTCCACATTCTTTATTGACTATGAAATGTTTGGTGCATGGAAAGGAAAATATTATTTTGCATGATGACGGTAGTACTCATGATTTTATTTCAGCAAAGCTAGTAAAAGAATTGAAGTTACAGACTGTACCTACGCATTATCGCATCAAAGCAGCATTCTTAGGCACTAGGTATAATGGTACACAGGAAGTGCAAGACTTAAAGATTCAAATTGGTCAATACACTGAAAGAAGAAATTTTCTAGTTGTTCCATTACAGTCGAGTGACATTATTTTAGGTATGCCTTGGCGTCATCAGCATAACCCAGATATAGATTATTCCAAGCATTCAATGAATATTAATTTTCAAGGAAAACATATTACATTGTATGGTATGCATGCATCTAATGTTTTTCCGCTGCTTTTGCATACTCAAGCTAAACGTGCATTATGCAAGAGTAGTAAATCCTATCTCATTTGGGTGAATGAACTGCAAGTCAAAGAAAATCATATGCATCCTAGGCATAAAGAATTTCTTGCACATTTTCCTACCACCTGGTTTACCTCCTTCACGTCTAGAAGACCATAAAATAGATTTGATTCCTGGCTCACAACCACCTTGCAAAGCACCATATAGGCATAACCAGATAGAGCAAAAAGAAATTCAAAGTCAAGTTGAGGAATTACTAAATAGAGGATTGATTAGACCTAGTAGTTCTCCATTCGGTGCACCTGTTCTGTTAGTCAAGAAAAAGAATAATACCTATCGTATGTGCATTGACTATCGAGCTTTAAATAAGATCAGTGTAAAGAATAGGTATCCCATTCCTAGAGTTGATGACCTTATGGAAAAACTGCAAGGCTCTGTTATATTTAGTAAAATAGACCTTAAGTCTGGTTATCATCAGGTGAGACTAGATAAGTTAGACATATTCAAAACTGCATTTAGGACACAATTTGGTCATTATGAATTTTTAGTGATGCCATTTGGATTGACTAATGCGCCTACTACATTTAGTAGAATGATGAACCGTATATTTTTGAAATATCAGCATTGTGTAATTGTCTTCTTTGATGATATTTTGGTGTTTAGTAAAAATGAGAAAGAACATTATGAGCATTTGTCATTGGTTTTCCAGTTACTAAAAGATAATCAACTGTATGCAAATCCTGAAAAGAGTGAATTCTTTAAAACAGAAATTGAGTATTTAGGTCATATTGTATCATCTGATGGAATTAAAGTTGATCCTAAGAAAATAGATGCAATATTGAATTGGCGTGTACCTAAAAATGTGCATGAGTTACGCTCATTCCTTGGTCTTGCTAGTTTCTATAGGAAGTTTGTACGTAATTTTTCATTACTTGCTTTACCACTGACTAAACTTCTGAAGAAAGGAATTGTCTATCATTGGTCCGAAAATCAACAGAAATCCTTTGACTTATTGAAACATGCATTAACCCATGCCCCTGTCCTACAGTTGCCTGATTTTAACAATCCATTCTTTTTAGTAGTGACTGATGTTGAGATATCGAGCTCCACTCGTGATATGCTAGGGTGACCGTTGTGCATTTATGTCACTGACTTGTCAGTTGTTGCAGATGCGGTTGGTACACCACCCATGAATAATAGCTACATGATAGCTATCCTTATCTACTCTAGTTTGTGGCTCAGTTAGTATGCCACCTTAGTTAGTTGAGTTTGGTTTTGAGACCCATATATAGGGATCTTCTATTTCCTTGTACTTGAGTTCTTTTTGGCTTACACAACTAAGAAGAGGAAAACTGTTTTCAGCCTCCACCTCTGTGTGTATTCCCCCATTGTGCAAGCAAGAAAGCTACAAGTGAGACTCCTTCCTTCTCTCCCACAATCTTGACATGGTATCAGAGCCTTGTTTGTGGTAAGGAGCTCAAGAAAGCAAGCCAAGCTTGCGGTGTTCTGGTAAGAGGAGCAGTGTTGCTTTCATTTTCTGTTTTGGGAGCAGATCTCTGCAGGTAGCACAGCCGGAAATTGCAAGAGTGCATTGTCTCAGGTTGAGACGCCCTTCACGGTGAAGCAAGAGGGCAGTATATGCTGCGGGTAAGGGCTTTAGCCCTTGGCGACCCTGTTTTTTTGATTTGAGGCCATTTCGGGGCCTGTTTTGGAGGCGGAAGTTTTCTGCACGCACTCAGGAAAAAGCCTTGTTTTATGTTGTGCGACCACTGTTCTACAGGTCGGTGAAAACTTACCACAGATATTGCATCGTATGCTCGTGTGCAGAGACATTGGGAGTTACAGAATCATCCTTGGTTCCTGTATATGCAAAATCGTCACGAGGAAGTGACTGTGTGGTCAAATACCACTTTCGCCAGTTTTGCAGATTTGCCCTTGTGAGGCTGAAGCTGTGTTCTTTGTAGTGACAGAATTTTTTGCAGTGCTCTGTAACGGCGTCTGATTCTCTTTCACAGATTGTCACTGAAAAGCTTGACAAGAACAACTTCCAAGCATGGAAGTTTAGAATGACGAATTTCCTTATGGGAAAAGGATATTGGGAATTTGTTGCAGGAAATGAAGAAGAACCAGTTCTTCCTGATGTTCCCAATCAACAGCAAATGCAGGCATTTAAAGCATGGCATGAGAGAGCCAGGAAAGTTATGTACTGACTGTCTATCAGCATTTCAGACTCTATGATTGTGCATATTTAAGATGCAAGTACGCCAAAGGAGGCATGGGATACTTTGTCAAAAATGTATAGCACAAATACGCAAGCCAGGAAAATGCAGCTCAAGCAAGAGTTGCACAATGTGCAAAGAGAAAATATGAGCATCAATGACTACCACATGAAGGTGAAGAAGATTGCAGATGCACTTGCTTCCATTGGGTCGCCAGTGGAAGATGATGATTTAGTTTCTGTGACCTTGAATGGTCTAGGAAAGGATTATGCACAGTTTCGAACATCCATTTTCATCCGTGAAAGATTTCCCGATTTTGAGGAGTTGATTGCTCTTCTAATTTCTGAGGAGCAGAGAAATGGTGGTGCATCTTCTTCAGGAGGAACTTCAAAAGAAGCTGTCTTCTACTCAAATGCTGGAAGAGGTAGAGGCAAAGGTAGAGGAGGCCGATTTGGAGGCCGTGGTAGAAATCAGAATATGCAGCAAACTCAAGAAAACCAGTCCTGTGGAGGAGGACGTGGTAACTCTAGAGGCAGGGGGAGCCAAAGAGGTCGTGGTGGATGGCAAAGAGGCCAAAATGCAAACAGCAATGTTGAATGCTACTACTGTGGTAAAATGGGTCATATGGCTAAAGACTGCTATAAAAAGCAGAATGACATCATGAATGGGAAATTGCAACAAGGGAATTATGCATCTTCTAGTAGACAGGGTGATGACAGAAATGAGCATTTGTTTATGGTGCAGCACATGAACAATTCTGTGACAAGTGCAGAAGAAAGCAACGATGTATGGTATGTTGACTCAGGTGCATCAAACCACATGACAGGTCATGCAGAATGGATGGAGGATGCAAGGAAAATGGAAAAACCAGGATTTGTGGAGACTGGTAATGATACTGCACATCCTATTATGCAGATTGGAAAATTTTCTTTGTCTATGCAGGATAGGAAAAAGAAATACCTGTCCGATGTATTTCATGTCCCGAATATCACCAAGAATCTGGTTTCTGTTGGTTAAATGGTTGAACAGGGCTTGCAGGTCATATTTAATCCTCATGGATGCTTTGTTGAGATATGAAAAATAAAGGTCGCTTGATAGCAAAAGGAAAGAAGAAGGGCAGAATGTTTACGTTGGATACAGACATGCCTGAATTGAGTGCAGCAATGTTTGCACATGGGACCGGTGTAGTTGTAGATATTGATATCTGGCATAAACGCATTGGTCATGTTAATGTACAGCGACTTAAATCAATGCAGGCCCAAAATATTGTTGCAGGATTGCCTAAATTCAAGGTTGCAGAAATGCATAAGGTATGTGAAGCCTGTCAATTTGGAAAACAGGCAAGGAAACCATTTCCTAGACATGTTCAAGAGAGTGAGAAGCCATTGGAATTAATCCACTCTGATGTGTGGACTACTAAAGCTGCATCTCTTGGAGGCTATCATTATTTTGTCACTTTTATTGATGACTATAGCAGAAAAGTTTGGGTGTATTTTATGAAAAAGAAAAGTGAAGTTTTTGGGCATTTCAAAACTCTTAAAGCTATGGTTGAAAAAGAAACAGGCCTGCAAATAAAATGCCTAAGGTCAGATGGAGGGGGAGAGTACCTCTCAAATGAGTTTGCAAGGTTCCTGCAGGAGCATGGCATAAAGCAGCAATATTCATGCAGTCATACCGCACAACAAAATGGAATTGCAGAAAGGAAAAACAGGCATATTGGAGAGGTATCTCGTGCCATGCTCAACGAAAAAGACTTGCCAGATTTTTACTGGGCTGAAGCAGTTGCTACAGCAGTCTATATAATGAACAGGACTCCCACTGTAGCAATACATGGGATGACTCCAGAGGAGAGGTATACTGGTAGGAAACCAGATATTTCTCATTTGAAAATTTTTGGTTGCATTGCCTATGTACATGTGCCAGATGAGTTGAGATCCAAGTTGGATCCAAAAGCTGAGAAGTGCATCTTTATTGGTTACTCTCTGCAGCAAAAAGGGTATAGATGCTATAACCCTTCTACTCGTAAGTTTACAGTGAGCAGAGATGTTGTTTTTGATGAGATGAGTAGCTGGTATAAACCAGTAAATGTGATTGATGATGTAGATGCACAAAATGGTAATGCTGCACAGAATTCACAGCAGCAGTCACAAAATATTAGTGGACCTGGAGCGTCCTCTAGTAGTGGTTCACATTCTTCGCCATGGACAGGCAAATTGAGATCAGGAGAATCTTCTCAAAGCAATGCAGATAGTGGTATGCACGTATCACGAAAAGGAAAAGAGAAGGTTGATCAGCCCATGGTTGATGTGAATGCAGATCACTCTTATGTGGATGGTGAATCCAGTGGCTCAGAACAGAGCATTGATGATGAGTTGGGTATTCCTTCTATTGTTACACCTGGAGTAAGGAAGACCAGGGATGTTTTGAGAGCACCTGGGAGAGTGAACCTATTTTGCATAGGTCTACGAGAGCTAGGTATCCTGTGGATAGGCTGAAATATGATGGATTTATAGCCATTCACTATGCATATATGGTCAAAGTGATACAGGAACCAGAACCCACTTCTTTTGAGCAAGCCATGGGAAAAGAAAAATGGGAGAAAGCCATGGATGAAGAAATGGATGCCTTGGAAGCAAATGCTACATGGGAATTGGTACCTTTGCCTAAAGGTAAGAATGCAATTGGCTGTAAGTGGGTTTATAAGGTGAAGCACAATGCAGATGGTTCTGTGAACAGATACAAGGCAAGATTAGTAGTCAAGGGGTATGCACAAACATATGGCATTGACTATGAAGAAACATTCAGTCCGGTTGCAAGAATGGCAACCGTAAGAGCAGTCATTGCTATGGCTGCATCAAAGGAATGGTCTTTACATCAGATGGATGTAAAGAATCCCTTCTTGCATGGTGATTTGCAAGAAGAAGTCTATATGGAGCAGCCACCAGGTTATGTGCATGCTGTTCATCCTGAGTTTGTTTGCAGGTTGAAGAAAGCCTTGTATGGCTTGAAGCAAGCACCTAGAGCATGGTCTGACAAGATAGGACAGTATCTTGTCACTATTGGCTTTCAGATTTCCAAGGCAGATTTCTCACTTTATGTGAGAAAAACAGAGAAAGGTATTATGCTACTTGTCATTTATGTTGATGATTTGATTATGACAGGTGACAGTGATGAAGATATCCTTCATGTGAAAATGCTATTGAAGCAGAAGTTTGAGATGAAAGATTTGGGAGAGCTGCGTTATTTCTTGGGCATTGAGGTGATTAGATCACCAAGTGGGATACAGCTCTTGCACAGACAGTATGGATTGGACATGCTGTCCAAATATGGGATGACAGGCTGTAAGCCTATTTCAATTCCTTTGGAGCAGAATGTGAAGCTGAGCGCAGATGCAGGTGAGCTTCTGGAAGACCCTACTATGTACAGACGCAGAGTAGGAAGCTTGATTTATATGACTATTACCAGGCCAGATTTGAGCTATGCTATTGGATTGGTAAGTCAGTTTATGCAGGCTCCAAGGAAATCGCATTTGGATGCGGCTAGATGCATACTCAGGTATGTGAAGTCCACATTGCAGTATGGACTATTTTATGAGATTGGGGTTCAGATACAGTTGCATGGATACACTGATGCTGATTGGGCTGGTAGCATTTCTGATAGAAGATTTACCAGTGGATATGTGTTCTCTTTTGGGAGTGCTACAGTCACTTGGAGCAGCAAGAAACAACCTACAGTTGCCTTGTCCAGCACAGAGGCTGAGTACAGGGGTGCAGCAATGGCTGCATGTGAGGTAGCTTGGTTGCATAAGCTACTTTATGATATGCATCAGCGTATAGATGGGCCAGTTGTCATTTATTGTGACAACATGAGTAGTATACACTTGGCAAATAACCCAGTCTATCATGCTAGAACAAAGCACATTGAGGTGCATTATCACTATGTGTGGGAGAGGGTTTTACTAGGTCTTATTGATCTAGTTTATGTCAGCACAGAGGATCAAGTAGCTGACATATTTACGAAGGCATTGGGCGCAGAGAAGCTGCGCAAGTTCAGAGACGTGCTTGGTGTGCAGGAATTGGGATTGAGCTCGAGAGGGAGTGTTGAGATATCGAGCTCCACTCGTGATATGCCAGGGTGACCATTGTGCATTTATGTCACCGACTTTTCAGTTGCAGATGCGGTTGGTACACCGCCCATGAATAATAGCTACATGATAGCTATCCTTATCTACTCTAGTTCGTGGCTCAGTTAGTATGTCACCTTAGTTAGTTGAGTTTGGTTTTGAGACCCATATATAGGGATCTTCTATTTCCTTGTACTTGAGTTCTTTTTGGCTTACACAACTAAGAAGAGGAAAACTGTTTTCAGCCTCCACCTCTGTGTGTATTCCCCCATTGTGCAAGCAAGAAAGCTACAAGTGAGACTCCTTCCTTCTCTCCCACAATCTTGACAACTGATGCTAGTGGATCAGGAATAGGAGCTATACTTATGCAAGACAATCATCCTATAGCCTATTCTAGTTGTAAGCTGAAACCCTCTGAACTGAAATATTCCACATATAACAAAGAACTATTAGCTGTTGTACAAGCATTAAGACAGTGGAAACACTACTTAATGGGTTCAGAATTTATGATAAAGACCGATCAGCAAAGTATTAGACATTTACTTAGTCAACCCCAAATCTCTGACCGACATATCAAATGGGCATCCTTTATCCAGAGTTTTCATCCTATCATTCAATATCAACCCGGAAAAGAAAATGTAGTGGCTGATGCATTAAGTAGAAGACTTGCCATTCATAATATTTCTGTTATATCTTTTGATTCTTTGATTGCTATGAAAGATACTTATCATTAGGATATTACTTTTCATGTTGATTGGAATAAATTAGTCCAAAATAACTTGATTCCTATTGATTCACTGTCATATAATGATGGATTTATGTTTTATGAAAAGAGATTGTGTGTTACAATTCCATTCAGATCTTTTGTTTTGAATGAAATTCATTGTCCCCCATATCAAGGTCATAGAGGTATCATCTCTACTTTACGTACATTAACTGAAGATTTTTATTGGCTGCATATGGATACTGATGTATCTAACTTTGTTTCTGAATGTTTGATTTGTCAAAGAGTTAAGAGACATCATGGTAAACAGTATGGATTACTTATGCCTTTGTCTATTCCATCTAAACCTTGGGAACAAATTTCTATGGATTTTATTACTGGTTTACCTAATCCTAAATCTAACCATGATATGATTTGGACAGTAGTAGATAGGTTTAGTAAACAAGCATATTTCATTCCATGTAAGAAAACTTTAACAGCATCACAAGCATCACAATTGTTTTTGAAAATTGTTTTCACTAACCATGGATTGCCAAAAGTTATTATTTCAGATCGTGATTCTAGATTTTGTAACAACTTTTGGATTACTTTGTTTACTAACCTAGGCACAACGATTGATTTCTCATCTGCATTTCATCCTGAAACTAATGGACAAACAGAAGCCACTACTAGCACTATTCTAGATCTCTTACGTGCATATACTATCTCTAAACCTCAGACATGGGACACACATTTGCATTTATTCCAGTTTGCATATAACAATACACCACACACATCTACAAAGAAAGCACCGTTTGAAGTGATTTATGGATATAGATTATCTACACATGTTGCATCTTTGTCAAATAGAATTCAGAGTACTGATGATATTGCTAGTATGCATAATACTATTTTTGATGAGGTTAAAGACATGATTGCCAAAGCCCAACAATCATATACCCAACAAGCCAATAAGAAAAGACAAGCAATGAATTTCAAAGTTGATGACTATGTTTGGTTGAGAACAGAAAAACGTAGACTACAAAGTGTAGATAGACTCCCAGTTGTGAAATTAGCCCCTAGATTCTATGGACCATTTAGGATCCTTCATAAAATTAATGACAATGCATTCAAGTTAGAATTACCACCTCACTGGAAAATTCACAACACATTTCACATTAGTTTATTGCGACCTTTTAGAGGACAATTACATGTACACCTTGTTTATGAAAACCCACCTTTGTTAGAGGAAGAGACTGAAATACTTGAACCAAAAGCTATCATAGATACTGATTTTATGACCACTAGAACTGGCCGAAGATATTCTAGATATCTAGTCAAATTTAAGAACCATCCTGTAGAGGAAGCACAATGGATGCACGCTAGAGACTTAAATGCTTTCCCTACTCTGTTAGCTCCACATTGAGCTAATAGCAATTGAGGTCAATTGCTATCCCACCTCGGGGGTATGATGCCAGGAGGCATATTTCACGGTGGATTCCATGCCACGGTGGATTCCGTGAGGTTTTACGGTGGATTCCGTAAACTTTGATGACCGAGGCTCATACACAAAGTGGATTCTTTGTGCAAGAAGTTGATGGGGACGCCTGTCCTTTTCGGACATTTCATTAATTTAGTGTGTATATGGGTGATTCCATAGCGGGTGATTCCGCAAAATGCATATTAAATTAATAAACGTTTATGAGTTTAGAGTGCGCACTCGTAATAAATTAAGGTTAGGATTTATTTCTAACCAGTTGATTTATTTATGTAGCTGAAGACTGCTAGGTATTCACTTTTGTCGGTTTAATTATATTATTTTACTAACGATTGTGAATGCTTCAGTTGATGTGTAGGGATAGCAGCAGTGGCAGAGGAAAGCATTGGAGGATAGCAAGTATTCGATTTATGGATTATATTTTGATGGGGGCATACCTTAGGCATGGCGCCTATATTTTGTCACGCCTATTTATTGAGGTGTCGGATATTTATTATTATTTTGTATGCGCATGGGCGCACGATTATGTTATTTCTATTTGGACATTGTATTGGGCGTGCCAGACTCTTTGTGCACCGTCCATTAGGTTTATTCCTATTTTGTGTTAAAGCAAACTCAAAAGCTAAAAGCTTGCTATTTTGTAATTTGGGCTATTATTTGAGCTTGAAGATGAATAATACATAAATACATACTTTGTGGAGCGCTCACACAAGGCATGGGGGAGATTGCACCCAATTGGTCTCTTGCTCTTGTCGTTCATGCTTTTTACCTTGTAATTTGTGCAAAAAGTAGAGTTCTATTGTTCTTGGGGACCTTCCGGCATTCACTATGCGAGCGTACAGCGTTCGATCTGTGCACCAAGCTCAGACCATCGGTCTAATGAGGAGCTCGATTTGAGTGTATTCCCAGATGTTGTATAGCAGATGGTGAGCAGTTACGACGCGCACGCCCGGTACGAGCACCGGGGTAGGACAGTAGATGCAATCATTGCAGACCTAGAAGAGGAGAGAAGGCTAGCCCACAAGGCATTGCAAGGCATAGCTGATTATAATAGGGATCAACATGCTAGGAACCAAAGGCAAAGCATGGAGCTGCATGAGGTGCAGCGAGTGCTGAACTTGGCTAGCCGGAACCGAACAGACCATGAGAGAGCACTAGAGGGAGACCTGACGCTGAGCGAGCTCCTCATGAAACGGCTGCTCGATAACACCGCAGTAGAGCAGAGTGCCACTGCACTAGCGATGTCTCTACTTGCAGGATTAGGGGCAAACCAGGGCTCAAAGAGCCAGGACAAAATACCGATTGTTGCCAAGCAACTCGACAAGTACCAACCGCATGACGATCCATACAGCTTTGTTGAGCAGTTTGAGCAAGTCTGCGAAGCCAACGGCCTCAATGACCAGACTCAACGTTCGCAAGCATTCGGGCTTTGCTTAGGCGATAAGGGTAGGACGTGGTATACAAGCGTGGATGCCGTGGAGCGAGCCAACTTCAATAATCTCAAGGATCTCTTCGTCAAGAGGTTCGCCGAGCCCGGATACTCTGATAACCTGCTAGTACGCTTGATGAATGTTAAGCAGAAAGAGAAGGAGGACATCCGCGACTACGTGACCCATGTGAGGAGTCTCTTTAAGAGAATCCCTCTAGGCGAGCGACTGACTGACAGAGCAGTTTCAATTGTATTCATCAACGGAATTAGAGACGAGGAGTTGTATAAGGCATTGGCAGGCAATTCAAGCTTGCAGCGGGACGTAGTGGCTAGAGTTTTTGAGGAGGCCATCAGAGTCGATGACCATCTGAGAGAGTGAAGCTCTAGGAGCTCAACTGTAGAAGAGACTAACCCGCGAAGCTTGGAGAGAACGTCAGCCTCTAATGAGCGGTCAAACCCATCATCCCAAGATAAGGGGAAGGCCACCGAGACAGACCAAGGCTTGGCTGAGGTCAAGGTGGAATTGGCCAAGATACATGACATGTTGAGACGACCAACGCACCCACACATCCAGTGCGTGTACTGTGGCAGAAACCACTTGCCAGCCGAGTGTCAAGACCCTAGGTTGAGACCTTGCACTAACTGCAGTAGGTTCGGCCACGAGGCGGCACATTGCAGACTACCACGAAGACTTCCATACTCACAGCCCTACGGCTAGCCTTATCTAGCTAACAGGCCGCAGCCATTCTTCAGAAGGGGAGCCCCATTGGCTCTACCTGCGCCTAACGATATGAAACCAGCTGTCCCTAGAATGGACATAAATCCTACCGGCATTCCTAGACCGCTGGTCCTTATGTGACCCACCCACCGAGCGACACTCCAGTACATTACATGGAGGAGCCTAGTGACGAAGAGACCTACATATGCCCTTACGTCTCGCATGACGATGAGGGCAATACGGTCCTCATGAATTATCGACCCGTGCCGGTAATGGCATTAGGACGGGGACAGGGTAGAGGCCTAGGAGGGTAGCCCCATGATCTGGTCACTTGTTGGACTTGCGGCCACCTCGGTCACGTCTCATCACGCTGCCCTGAAAGAGAGCAGCAAAACAGGGACAAGGCTAACCAAAGGTGCGCAGAGTGTGGAATCACCCATCTTTTCATAGACTGCCCAAAGCGGAAGCCGTCCTCTAGCTCAGCTAACGTGCCATCCGTCCCATTGGGGCTGTTCGGTGTCAAAAACCCCGACGGGGAAGCCACACCTACTCCCTTGTGAGTTATGACCCGAGCCCAAACGAAGCACGCCGGCATCTCTCTGCCAGGACCTAGCAATATTGATGCTAAAGAAAAGCCGCAGGCAGAAAAAGAAGAGATCGGAAGCTAAGGTAGCATTGAAGACCGAGAGTGCTACGTCTTTACCTACTGGAAAGAAAGTCTCAGACGCGGAGGCAGCAACCTCAGCCCCTAAGACAGCTGAAAAGGGAAGCGCTAAGATAGGGGAATACCCTAATCCAAAGCGACAATTAGAGGCCATAGAAAAGGTGAGGGAGTGGGTGAGGGAGGCTCAACAACATCTCACTGACGCTAAACCCATCATAGAGGACGAGATTGACAACCTCTCCAGTGTGAGCTCGCCAATGTCACCATCTCAACCTAAGTCGGCCGAAGCCACTAAGCCACGAGCAGTGCCTTTGAGACCAAGTCTAGATGCAACAGAGCCACAAATCAGCCGCCCGCAGCCATTGGCCCGGACAGCCAGGGTTAAAGGAGGGACGAGTATCTAACCACCTCCTGACCACCCCTGTAACACTTAGCCTGGGAGATCTGCTTAGGCAGCACCCCACCCTATGGCAGGACCTTAAGCAGTGGGTCGAGGGATCACAAGAGCAGGTCACGGCAGACCCTCAAGACCAGGATGCAGAAACGCAATTGCCAAGTTTGACGCTGCACTCCGTGCCTAAATCCTTGCACGTCAACGTCTTTTTGGAAGGCTCTAAGATGCATGTAGTCCTGTCGGTCCTAGCCCTGGGTGACACAAGGAAGGGAATTGTAGACACGGGAGCCGGGGTTAGTGTGCTTAGCCACGCAGTGCTGTAGACTTGGGGGAACCCGCCTGTCGAAGCTGCTCGGTTTAATGTCACGCTAGCAAACGGTATGAGAGTGAAGCCATTCGGGGTCTTGAAGAATTGGCCAGTGAAGATCGCATGTGTCCAGTTCTCTATCAACTTTATAGTCATGAAGGGAGTGGACTACGATGTCCTATTAGGCCGACCCTGGATGCACAACGCTAGAGTCATAGAAGATTGGGGTAACGGCTTGATCTTCCTTGGCAATAGAACGGACGCCGTAAGAATAGAGATGGACACTTGGAAGACCTCACCAGTCGACCTAGATGCCATCTTTGCTATGCTCAAAGGGAACACTCAGGTAAGGAAGCCCTATGGGCCCTTGACTAAGTACATCCCATGCCCAGAGGATGAGCGGGATTGGATGCAGGTTCTCGCTACAATTGACTTGCCATTCTCAGACCATGAGCCGTATGAGCAGGCCGTCAAAACAATCGGCAAGACAAACGAAGCACTCTCTACACCCATCTACATGATGGCAGCAAGCCTCCATGGTAGGCCTGAGCCTGTTACCTTCCAGGTGCCATCCAACAAAAGTGAACTCCAGGGGGTACTGGAATACCTAGCAGACCAGCTAGCGGGCAAGGCAGTCAAATGACAAGGATTCCTGCGACGAATACGAAGACTGCCAATCCTTCAGTGATGAAAGCGAGGGTGAAGTGGATACCATAGAATACGACACTAAAGGACGAGAAATTGAGCAGATACGAGCAGATGCCAAGCTACAAAAAAGGCAGGCCCTTATATTGGAGCAAGGAGTCATGCGCATGAAATGTGATCGTGCGTGGTTGGAATGTACGGGGGCCATAGACCTTGGGCAAGCAGGCCTAGCCTAGTCAGGGACGACATCAATACTTAGAACCGAATCGCCATCCGAATTGTGGCCACCAGGGGAGACCACCTCTTCCAGCGAAGATGAGGGGTTTGACTCTGAATCGGAAGTTACTTCGGATAACGACCCAGAGATCCCTAGGCCGCCCATGACCAGACGCACCAAGGGGGACTTACCCGTCTCCATCTGAGATGCAGACGGTCAAAGTAGGGTAGGGCAAAGTACCCCAAAGATGCACGATCAGGAGAGCAGCAAAAGCCGTAGGATCTCCCTAAACACTTCACTAAATTCAAAAAAGGAGATAGAGTAGTGGTTCTACCAGGTGCCAAGCGTCAAGGGCAGACGAGCAAACCAATAGAAGGACCAGGAGGTAAACCTAGCCCTGGAAGGGGAGATACCCCGACCAGTGTTCATTGCCGATGACTTGGCTGATGAAGAAGAGTTGAGTCTTATCGCTCTCTTGCGGGAGTACATAGACATATTTGCCTGGTCCTTAGAAGAGCTACGGGGGGTAGATTCGAGTGTTGTGACTCACAACATACCCATGACGTCGGACGCAATGCCGGCCAAGCAGCGACCGTACCCCATGAATCCAAAACACGCTCATGCTGTCAAAGAGGAAATCGACAAGCTGATGAGAGCTGGATTCATCTACGAAATTGAGCACACGGACTGGGTGTCACCCATAGTCATTGTGATGAAGAAGAATGGCAAAATTTGAGTGTGCATCAATTACAAGAAGGTGAACGCTGCTACAAAGAGAGACAACTATCCCTTGCCGTATACTGAGCACATGCTTGAGAGGGTGGCAGGCAAGGAAGTCTACAGTTTCCTGGATGGCTTCTCAGGGTACAATCGGGTGCAAGTACATCCGACAAACAGGCACAAGACCGCCTTTGCCACTGAGTGGGGTGTCTTTGCATACATAGTCATGCCCTTTGGGTTGACCAATGCCCCTGCCACTTTCCAATGCCTCATGTGCACCATCTTTAAAGACATGCTTCGCAAGGAGTTAGAGGTCTTTGTCGATGATCTGTGTGTCCATTCAACCTGGATCGACCACTTAAACAAACTCCGGGCCGTCTTTGAATGATGCCGCTTATATCATCTCTCCTTGAATCCCTTAAAATGCCAGTTCTGGGTGAAACATGGATGCATCTTAGGGCACGTAGTGTTAAAGAACGGCATTGCCACTGACTTTTCTAAAGTCAAAGCCATTGTGGATTTACCACCACCCGATAACTACAAGGAGAGACGCCTCTAAGTTTGCTATCGGAGCCGTGCTATGCCAGCCGGGCGAACATAATCTAGACTACCCGGTGAGTTTTGCCAGCAGGCAGCTCATAGAGACCGAGATGAACTATTCCACGACGGAAAGGGAAGGATTGGCCACGGTATTCGCGGTAAAGAAATTCAGGCATTACCTGTTGGCCACTCCCTTTGTCTTCTTTGTTGACCATCAGGCCTTGCTGTATCTTGTGAATAAGCCTTGCGCCATGGGACGCATAGCTAGATGGTTACTCCTGATTCTGGAGTTTGACTTCTTTGTGGTTGTACACAAAGGGAAGCAGCATTACATGGTTGACCACATGTCCCGCATACCCACAGGAGAAGCCGCTGGACAAGGCATACCTGACGATTTACCGGATGCTCATCTCTTTAACCTATCTAACGAGAAAGAATTATTTAAAGCTGATCTGATGCCGTATTGGGCCGAAGACATAGTGCAAGTACTAGAGAGCGGACTACCTGAGCGCCCCATTGAGAAGGCAAGGTTGAGGAGGCTTATCTTGAAAATTCAACCATACCAACTGATAGCCGGCCAACTCTACAGGTTGGGACAAGATGGATTGTTGCGTAGATGCATATGTGAGCACGAGATGCACGACGCATTGAACGAAGCACATGGTAGAATTGTTGGAGGACACTTCAACGGGACACAACAGCACGAAAGGTGCTACAATCCCAACTATGGTGGCCCACCCTCTTTCGTGATGCAGCTAAATTCGTAAGGCACTGCAATGAGTGCCAAAGGACCAAAGTGCCTGTGCGGAAGGACAAGATGGAGTTGACCCCTGTCATAGCCCGACAACCCTTTGAAAAATGGAGCATCGATTTTATTGGGCCTATCAGTCCTGCAGCACAATATTCCCAAGCTCGCTACATCATTGTGGCAACCGACTATCTAACGAAATGGGCAGAGGCACGAGCCACGAGCCACGAGGAAGAATGATGCTAGGACCACTGCAAAGTTCTTGTGGGAGCAAGTCATTTCACCGTTTGGCTGTCCAATCGAGCTGGTAAGCGACGAAGGCACACACTTCATTAATGAAGTGATTGCCCACTTGCTCTCTACCTTCCTAATAATTCATCAAAAGTCCTCTCCCTATTACCCTTAGGTTAATGGCCAAGCCGAATCCACAAATAAAATCTTAGTCAACGTTCCCACAAAAATCGTGTCTACTTCAAGAAGAGACTGGGACAACAAGCTAATGGCGGCCTTGTGGGCCTATCGCACAGCTTATAAAACGGCTGTAGGACAGAGGTCTTTTAGGCTGACGTACGGAACTGAAGCCATTTTGCCCTTAGAATTCTTCATCCCTAGCTTGAGGCTAGCAGTCCAGGAGCGTTGGGAGGGAAGAGAGGCTTGGACCAACTGCTTGGTGGAGCTAGAGCGCTTAACGGAGACCCGACTCCTCGCCACTCACTCTTTGATTTGTGAAAAGGCTCGACGAAAGATGTGGTTTGACAAGCATGTCAAGCAGCAAGACTTCGAACAAGGGGACCTTGTTCTGCTATACTCGGTAAAAGGACATAAACAGAAGATGAAGTTTCGGGGGCTAGGGCCTTTCAGAGTACGCATGATCGGTAGGAATGTCGAGTTGGAGACACTTGACGGTGAAGGAATAGGCTTTTTTAACGGCAGCCACATTAAGAAGTACTATCCTCCTTCCCATCCATTACATGAGCCACCCATGCTAGAACCCCCACTGAACGTCTGCATGGCTACAGTAACTAACCTTACAGATCAAGACGAAGAAGCAGTGGCACCGACGTACCTGCGGATCACAGTCGCAGCAGGAGCGGTGTATTCTTTCGAAGCCTTGATTGATGAAGGTGCCGACTACAACATCTTGACGCATGACCATTGGATATGCATTGGTCAACCGAAATTACAGCCCACTAGCGCTAAACTCACCCCATTTGGGGGGGGTACCGCTTATCCACTCCTAGGGAAGTGCAAGGTACTCGTTTCCATCGAGTTTGAAAGTTTACCAGCTTTCTTCCATGTGTTGCCTAACACTAAAGCAGCCAGTAACATGTCACTTTTGGGTCACACCTTCAAGAAGCTAATGCACTGTAATGTGGATTACAACCTAAACCGCATTCATCTTGCTATTCGCAACGTCCGTATAGTGACGACTTTCAGCAAGGGCTGTCGTGATTCCTCCACCATCACGACGCCACCGGTAGAAATCCCTAGGACCATGCTCCAGCCCCAATCTAAACTAGAGAAACATGTGGCTTTGTGCCAGGCTCTCGATCCCAGGCCCAAACCCACCAAGAGTGCTCACAAGGCCAAGGAGTCCAGACTTATGTGGGTGCCAAAACGGCAGAAACCACATCGGGATACACCACACAAACGCAATCCTAACTACCAAAACCATCAGCCGTCTTGGCATAAGAGGCAGTCTAGACGCTATTGCCGTAGACACACAACCACGCCGTGATGGATTCCCAAGGATCTCTTGTGGGTGCAAGGATACTACGAGGGAAACCCCTGGATTTGGGTGCCTAAAAATGGCCAGCTAAAAAACTCATCTACAAGCTATGTCACCCTAGTGCGGGAGGCTTGCACACGTGGTGCCCATCACATAGTCAGCATGCCATTGCCAGATGTGGCTAGTAAGCCTCAACTCATCTATCGACCAAAGCAAATGCCATAAGCCTTAAACCTGCCTAATCCAGAGGACTTAAAAAGCCCTATGACTGCTCACTCAGAACCCAGCACAACACTCAGGCCCCCAGAGCTTCCTGCAGCACCTCAATGTGCTTCGGAGTGCAAAGCCCAACCTGTGACACCGATGAGGGAGTCACCACTATCCAGTCTAGTTGCACCATCCCCACTAGCAGGTCTTAAACCTTCATACGCGATAAGACCTTTCCTCTCCTTGGCTAAGGACCTTGCCGCGACCTCTGGGGATGACTTAATAACCTGCATCAGGATGTTGGACGACACTTTCACCACATTCGCTAGAAGTTATGAGAGGTTAGACCTAGGCCTTCTTGACAGAACCCTTGCGTCGGAGGTTCGTGCATTACCATGCACTTGGGAAGAATACGAACTTATGACTACTAAATCACTGCTGAACTGATAGCAAATGATGAAATCTCAAAGGAGCAAGTGGCCCTCAGACGCCTAGTCACTTCATATCGAAAGCCTCCCCGTTCTGTTCCTGAACACGAGATGCACGAGCTCATGCAGATGGCAAGCTTGCCTTCCGCATTCTTACAGCAGTGGTTTGCTCTGAGAATCCAATGGGAGAAAAAAGGTTGCCGAATAATGACCAATGCTGAGCAACGCAGGGCAGTTAAAACCATTGAATATGACCCCACTTATGTGGCACCCATCTCGTTTAGGGTTTTGGTCATCACCCGCAATCAGCATTTGGACGACCATGTGCTCGCCCACCGCTATATTGACCAATTCCTCACGGAAGAGGAATTACAAGTCGCCAGCCGCCTTAATACTGGAGATCTCTTTCATGATGTCTTGACCTACATCTCCCAAGTCTCTATCCAACCGGCTGCTCTTGATTGTCATGCTCAACTGGAATACAATCCAAAATTCTACACGTGGCTTCTTCACACATAAAGTCCTACCCCAACAGGACCAACGCCCTTCACCTTTTAACTCCCAATCCTAGGAAGGATTCTTCTCTCAGTCAGAAGAGGAGGGGGTAAGTGGGTATGTATGTGGGGTATGTGGTGAAAAGAATCAGATAGGAAATGAATAAGAATCAGATAGGAAATGAATAAAAAGGGGGTATGGTAAAGTAAAAGTAGTGAAAGGCATAACCATTAGTATGAGGAAAATGGCTTCCAAAAATTCAATCAAGAGTTTAAAAACAGCAAAGTGCTATGTGGAAAATACTAACGGAAGTTACGAATTATGGCAGGAGCAGAAAATGTCGCAGCAAGACCGCGCCCATCGACTCCCGTTCACTGAAGAGAAAAAGGAGCTATATTGCATCCAATTGGAGAACCGCGCCTTCAGCCAGCTCAAGTTCCGAACCATCCACAACATCGGAGTCGTGGTGGCGAAGGAAGAGGCAGCCAGGAGGGTAGTGGAACAGTGCAACCTTACAAAGTACATTGAAAAATTTTCGCAGGAGCCGGATCACTTTAAATGCGTAGAATTCCTCAGAACATACAATCCGGACCAGGAAGGTGGCATTGTAATAGTGGGCCGAGGAGAGGGTGCAAAGCAGATGCAAGTCCGGTTGGACCCAGCCTTGGTGGAAAAAGCTCTGGGATTGGTACCTAGGACAGAAATGCGACAAAAAAGGGATGTTTATGCCTTGCTGAAAATGAAGAAGGAAGAGGTACTCACGAACGACGACATAAGCATCCAGGACATCCCTAACACTGACGCCAGGCTGTAGGCCAAGTTGGTGCATGCACTCTTCTCCAGCCAACGTTACAATTCCTTAATGCATCGGATTAGCGTGCCAATGCTGGAGAATGTAGCAGCCCACACTCTAGACGAGGTGGATTGGAATGGCTACGTGCGGAAGACTATTGATCAAGCGGCCAAGGCACTAGCCCTGGGAAGTGCACCAACAGGAGGAGAATCTCCGGCTTCTAAGGTGATGGAAAGGAAGAAAGCCTCCTCCAAGGCCTCTTTCATTGGCTACGGAGGAGTCTTGACTGCACTCATTCAGGAGGCAGTAAAGGCAGCACAGGAGCAGGAGGAGGGAGAAGGAGAAACGCCAGAGAAGTCGCCTCCTTGACAGGACAAAGACAGGTCCACTGACAGAACAGAAACAGAAGAAGAAGGGGAGGGACAAACTAGTAAGAAGACAATCAGGACAACGAAGAAGAAGGCGGCTCAGGGGAAGAAAAAGAGTGATGAAGGCAGGAAGAAAGAAAGGGAAGACTTGGAAAGGGCGAAGAAGGAATCCCTGAAAGAAGCAAAGGAGAGAGAGAGAATAAAGAGGCAGGAGGAGCAGAGGGAAAGGGAGGAGTTACAGAAAGCCAAGCAGGCGTCAAAACAAGAAGCTGAAGCGGAGAAAAGGAGGGGAAAAGAACAGAAAGGGAAAAAACAGGAGGAGCACAAGAAAAGGTAGGAGGAAAGGAAGAGAAAGGCGGAGGAAGAAGAGGAGGAGCTGTGAAGGAAGGAGGAGGAGGACCTGGCGGAGGCCACACAATGGTCCATCGAATAGCAGAGCAGACGAACTAAGGAACCTGAGCCATTGCAGAGAAGAGGGGCCTGGATCCAACACACAGGTGCCAGAGTTCGTGCCACCTCCAGTCTTCGAAGGCAAAGGCAAGGCCCCGCTCCATTCGATCCCTACCCTCTTGGTACCTCCCGCGGAACTCACCATCATCACCCCTAGCATCTCCACTAGCGCAGACGTGTCAAAATTCGTGGCGTGGATGCAGTATTTTATCAACAAAGAAACGGGCCAGGGGCAGAACACGGAGACTACGGCCACAGGACAGAAAAGGCCAGCCACGGATGCAGAATCCAGGCAAGAGCCCAAAAAGCAAAAAGTCGAAGCCTCCACCTCGCCTATTCACATAACGATGATGCCACCGGCTAATTACGATGAATACGTTGCCGAGCTGCTCTCCCAGTTGGAGAGAGCGAAGGAGGAACGCAAAATAGCCGTGGATGAGTTGGCAGCTGAGAAGGAAAGCGTGGCCGCCTTCCAGTTGGACAAGGCAAGAATGATAGCCTTGCAACAGTGCGAGATTGCAGATCTGAAACAAGAACTGAAGGCTAGGGATGAGAGGGAGGAACATTGGAGGCAGCTACTCGAAAATGAGACGCAAGAGTTAGTAAACATGTAAAGAGGGCACAAGCTCCTAATAATGCAGTACCAGGAGCTTGCTGCGAAAGCTACAGAGGTGGATGCACTCGGGGTGGAACTGAATGCTAGGGACGAAGAAAGAAAACAAGGCATGGAGGAGCAGGAGAAGGAGCTCAAGCGCCTAATAGATCAGCTGACCTCTGAACGAGAAGAACAAGAGAGGCTAGTTAGGGAACTAGAGGATTATGGACAGAAAATCATGATGCTGACCTTAAGACAAGGGGAGGGCCTGGAAGTAATGAACAAAAGGGCAGAGGACTGTTGAGAATTAGCAATCACACTTTACAAAACAGCCTCTTTGTATGGAGCCTCAGGGTCAAGGATATGCAGGCTAACTTATCCCATATGCACAATGGTGCCTACTACAGTTTCCTACTTTCCTATAAAGCATTGTACTTGCTTCCTTTCTTAATGCAATGATAGTACTCTTTTCTTTTCAGTGAAGTGTCAATGTCATTGTCCACATACACAAGATTGTGTTTATGAGTCCAAGTCTCAATCTTGGAACGTAATTCACTTGTGTAACAAACAGTGTCCTTGTCTTCTCCATCATGAGTCCACACTTCTCATTTCATCCTCCATAGCTTCCGGTTTTGCCATGCTCTAGATCCCGCATTTATCACATGGTATCAGAGCCCAGTTGGGCATGGCATTGCTTTTCTAGCCTCTCTTGATTCCTTTCAACCTCAGTCTAGCTCAATGTCAGCTCATGACTTCATCTCCCAACTCTACTCTCACTGAAGCTTCCATGGCAGCCATAGCCAGCAGCACTCTGTCAGATTGAGCTGCTTATATCTCACTCCACAGGTCAAATCTCTTGGAGCTTCCTTCTGGAAAAGTATTCCCCAACTCACAAAGCTTCCCTGTATCACATCAATCCAGGACATTGGACCATCTGGAGCTCAGCATTGTAAAAATCCTCAATCTCTGCTCTGTGTCTGCCATAGCCAGACAGGACCTACCTTACTTGGAGCTTCCATAACTCTTCAACCAGGCCATTTCAGCCCACGATTTCTTCTAGGGAGTTGTTCCTCTGCTCAAGGTGCTTCATCCTGGCACAAAAATCGACTGCATTACTGCGCCATGGCTCCAGCATTGCGGAAATCGCGGAATCCTGTCAGAACTGCGCCTGCTTCTGTTCGACATGTCTGCGTGCTTCATACAGGCCACAATCTTGACGATTATGATAGGGCTTTGGTAGCCCATGAAGTCAGCTTCCTAGGCATATAAAAATTTTTGAAAATGATCCACTGTAGCTCCTGCAATCAGCAAAAAACCAGGCCCCTGTCTCAGAAACCCTAATTCCACCATAGCCAAAGCTTCAAAATTCTGACATTTTTCACTGTTTCTCTCACTGAAGTTATTAACAGTGATTTTAATCACTGAGAAATACTCTCTTAAGTTCATTAAAGTACTGTCACTCAGATCTGAAGGCATCATCATCAAATCAAGAAAGGGAAGATCACTTGGATTTTAAAAGAATAAAAGACTTTTGCAGATTTGGTATTCATTGACACTCAGTTAGTGTTTTTTAGCACTTGTGTCTCTCAACCAATTCTTCTGTTGCTCAAATTTAATAAGTCTGAAGTTGATTGGCTACTGTTCCCGTAAATCTAACATGGGCAAAGACTCTCCAAATGCTCGATTCAAAGGAGTCGGGTTCCACACTTGGCAAACCCGCATCAAGCTCATCCTGATGAAGAAGGGTCTCTGGGCCATCACAAATGGCAAAGAGAAGAAACCTCGGGACGCGGACCTTGCAACTACTTGGCAAAAGAATGATGACAGAGCTCAGGCCATTATCAAACTGGAGCTAGACGACAGTTATATCCATCATGTGGATAACTGTGAGACCTCACAGGATACATGGAAAAGACTTGACACCCTGTTCGGTGCACAATCTAAATCATCAAAGTATGGTCTCCTAATTGAGTTCTTCAGGCTTGAAATGAAGTCCAGCACATCACTTGCCACACATCTTAATTACATGGAAGGACTCCTAACCCAACTTGCAGGAATCAACATTAAAATGGATGAAGATGTTTGCATCGGTGTTCTACTTAAGAGCTTGCCTCCTGAATATAATAATGTATCAACAACTTTAATCAACATGCCAAATCCTGAACTTGTTGATATCCAGGCATCACTGTTAGAAGAAGAAAAGAAGCTAAAAACTAAAGAAGAACCAAGTACCTCTAGAGATGAGCATGCATTATATGTTGGCAACAGGTACAAAGGCAAGAAGGATCAGCTCTTTTGTGACTTCTGCAAAAGGACCGGACACACCGAGAAGTTCTGCCACGCAAGAAAGAGATCCCAAAAGGCCTATCTAGTCGCAGTCAAAGAAGAAGAAGAAAATGGAGCAAAGGAAGAAGAAGATGAAGATGAAGACCACCAGGATCGGAAGGACAAGACTCATCAATCCTTGTACTCTCATAATTCTGATAGACTGTTTTAATAGCCTTGTATTTTCCTTGCCCTAATGCTTCCTGCCATAAGCTTTGTAAACTCCTTATGTAACTTGGCATTACAGTCCCTGTACACTTTGTGAGGCCCCTGTTACAGCCTCTGGATGTCCACCATGTTTATGGTACCCACACTTAGCTTTTTCTGCGACAGCCTCTAGTGTTTTGCCATGTCTGTGGTATGCCCACACTTTGCAGGTGGTTCTCATTACAGCCTCTACACACTTTGTGCCTTTTCTAGTTGTGATTGAGGAGGGGTGTTGAGAATTAGCAATCACACTCAACAAAACAGCCTCTTTGTATGGAGCCTCAGGGTCAAGGATATGCAGGCTAACTTATCCCATATGCACAATGGTGCCTACTACAGTTTCCTACTTTCCTATAAAGCATTGTACTTGCTTCCTTTCTTAATGCAATGATAGTACTCTTTTCTTTTCAGTGAAGTGTCAATGTCATTGTCCACATACACAAGATTGTGTTTATGAGTCCAAGTCTCAATCTTGGAACGTAATTCACTTGTGTAACAAACAGTGTCCTTGTCTTCTCCATCATGAGTCCACACTTCTCATTTCATCCTCCATAGCTTCCGGTTTTGCCATGCTCTAGATCCCACATTTATCACAAGGAGTGGGCTGCGCACAACGAGAAGAGGGTGAAGACACTGGCGCGCCGCCTTGCTCTAATAGAAAAAGAGAAAATCATCGCGGAGAGCAAGACGGAGGCAGCCCAAGTGGCCTTCAGCGCTCAACAGAAGGCCTTCCTCGATACCATCTTGGATGCTACCCACAAAACACAAGGAGAGCCACTGGAAGCGGTGCAGAGGAAGCTTGGCATGGCAAGAAGAGCCCTACACACTGGACTACAGATGCCACCACTACCGGCAGAGGTTAGGCTGAGTTTGGAGGAACAACGGAAATACCTGACGCGGGCCGGCCTAACCCCCCAGGAGATAGATGCCCTCGGGTTCGAGGAAGAAGCAGTACATGCAGAATGGCAGGGGGAAGAAGCAGAGCTGGAAATCGATGTGAATCGATTCAGGGAAGATGTGGTCCCGCAACCCCCCTCGCCACAGGCCCAAGACCCGCCACAAGAAGATCCAGCTGCAGAAAGAAAAGCCATCTCTAAAGAAAGGAAAAAAAAGCTAGTGGAGGAGGTTAGACAGAAACTGAGAGCCAAGCCAGCCGTGCTACCGTCCGCGCCTCTCCCTCCGTGCCCAGATGATCTCCCCGTGGGATTCCACGTAGAACTGGTGGTGTGGGAGGTGCAGGAACTAGGAAAGGAGCCATTCTCCTTCAGTTTCCTCCTACCCAACAGTCTGCGGAGGGTCCTACCTCTCAAAGTGATGGACGAGGTGTTTGCGGTCGGTGTGGCGGGTTGGGGAAAAAATGGCTGGAAGAGCGGGAAAAGACCCCAACCTCTTGGGGCACCGAAGCGGCCGACTACTGGCAAGATAAAATTTTTGAAATCCCCCACACTGTACAAAACTATAGGAGCCAACCCCTGTGGAGGAGGCGAGTATGCGACATAAGCATGCTCGCCTGGATGGCTTTTTGTAATACCCTGCCGTTCGAGCGGAACGACCCTACTTATATGGCGTACCCTCGAAGGGTAAACGTAGATTTTGATGCCACCCTCCAGGGGCGGTATGACTTTCCCGTCATTTATAACTCCACTGTAGCATCCTTTGACAACACCCTTCTTTTTACCCTGTAGAAAGCCTAGACGAGTCTATGATGCGCTTCCTTGTGGACTTTTCCTCATGTCCTGACCCTGCTTTTATAACCACTTGTAACTGTCTTAGGCTACTTAGGCTACTTCTTAAGCAGGACCCGACTCCACAAGAGCATGGCCTGCCTCCCCTATTCTTTGACCCTAATGCTATAGATAATTGTGCCATGGCTCGTCTCATGATGAGGGCTAGTCTCCTTCCCTCTTTTTGCCTAGCCCTCCTAGAGGACATGAACGACATCCAGTTCACTAGATGCAACCACCCCTTTCTCTCCACTACCTCCCTACATGTCTGCATGAATCTAAAAGATTACATGCAGAGTCACCAATTTTTGAGCAAGTCTCTCCGCCCCCCTTCTCCTCCTCTTTCCGACTAAGATACTTAGGTCTATGTCTCATCTCCAAAAAAAAAAAAAGCACCACAGACACTCCACCTAGGGTTCTCCCTAGCCCCCTCCCCCACTTCATGCTTAGGGCACATCAAGAGCAGGACTTTCAGACTTGTCACCCTAAGGCTCGCACCGCATCACCAACGAAGCACAAGCTGGGTCCTCAAGTGTGGGATGTTACCAAGGGCTTGCCCAAGGTTAGACCCATCTCCCAGTTCCACTGCCACAAGCACAACACACTACACGGCAAGTAGCACACCCCTTAGGGAGGGCACAACTTTTCTTGCAGGTTATGTTCGACTCTCAAGAAATGGCTACCCGCGGAAGACCATCACCCATGGTACCCTTTAATGACCCAAAGTGTGCCGGCCTCCAGCCATCTGCCTGGTGCTGACGGCCACCATGATCGAACCAGGTCGAGGAAAAATTGCCATTGGCATAGATCCTGGAATTGCAGCGTCCAATGATCCATGCCCAAAGCCTCAAGATCCATGGATAGCTTATTGATTCCACCAGCCTGACGACCTTCAAATCAAAGACACAAACCTTCAATCAAAGCCACAGGTTTTCAAGCCAAACAGAGTTCGAGGGGTTGCCCCAGAATAAATCCCTCCAATACCATCATCGTATTGCTTCAAGCATTTCTCATACTCAAAAGACGCCCGGCTACATAACCAGCGCCACAACCGTGTGACAGATGCCGAGTGTCTTCATGGAGCCTAAAGCACGTCGGACTCTCTCCGGGTCATCATCCCTAACCACCCACCTACCTATTCCACCTAACAGCCGACCTAACTTGCCACCATGTCCCACCGCAGTGCCATGGGACTGGCACTTGGCTAGGAGGGGGGTAAATGTTACCGTGTTTCCGACCGCATTACCGCAGCACAAAGGAGCAGAAACTGGAAAGAAGGGAAAATAGCAAAAAAGGCGCCTTGACTGGCAACCAATCCCTGAAAAATTCAAATGTTCGGACATGACCCTCAAGAGGCTTCGGTGTCAGGCCACGGCAACGAAAGAGGCACACCATTAAAATGTAGAAGCGCCCTCGGATCTGTGTAAAAGAGTGCCAGGCTCGCTCCTGTGCAAAGTGTATGCATTAGTGGGAATAGTATAAATTAGAATGGTGGGAAATGGGAAAAAGGGCCTAGGCTACGGTTGGCCATGTAAATGAGGGAAAAGGGAATGACCGCCCAAAAAGGATTTAGGGTTTTGTATGTAAAGTTGAAAAGTGAATGAGAAGCTCATTCTTTGGTGTGTTGCAAAAAGAGCATTCTTCTTCCTCTCTTTCTCTCTCCTTCTTGTTTGTGTGTGCTCTTGAGAGAGGGAATGTGAGAGTGTGAGGGAGTGAGTGTGTGTGAGAGTGAGGGATCAAGAGGGTGAAGCCCTTCACCATCTCCTCTCCTTTTTTTCTATTCTCTTCCCAACTCTTCACTTGTGCACGTGGCTATGGAGGATGGAGCTTGGAGATGGAGGAGGCTTGAGGATGCTTGAGCTAGCATCGAGAATCGTGGAGCTACCGGAGTGCAAGAGAGAGAAGGGTACTCAATCGGGCATCAAGGTAAGCTCACAATACTTGTAGGATCGACGACGCGTCGGCTAGGTGAGAGATAGCCATTAGAGCTCGCTTGGAACGCTTGAAGCAATAAGTGGTCCGTGGGTCTTGGCGGTTGAGCGAAAGCTCCCACACTACACATTTTGGTGTAATTCACCACGTAGAACAGCATAGGAGGCACCCCTCGACTGATTGTCGCGGCCCCACTGGGACCCTCCTACACCTTCGGGATTGGCCCCTCGATGCATCGCTAACATATATAACACATACTAAACAGACTCCACTCTTGGTACCAATATTATATCATTCCAGGAATGTAAACGTCCTCACTTACTTGTCCTCTTAGACCCACCATCTAGACCTACAGCTTGGGTGTCTTACTCTCTCCAGTGTGGGTCATTTATACTTCAACCAATTACTATGCATGCCATGAATAGATACAATGCGCATATGATTCATGCAAAAGTGGATGATTGTGCATAAATAATTATGGTTTAAAATCAGCCTATGTGTTGTGCAAAAACAGCTCTTTTAATGAATTTTTGCTAATACGCAATGCTTCATTGTAGGAACCTAGCACCAAGGCAACCCTCGTACTGCTATATTCATTATTTTCTAAATAAAACGCATCCTAAATGTTATGTATAAAGAGAACAATCAGACTTTTTATTATTTCAGTGTTTAAACTATTGTATAACATCATCCTCCAACACAATATTAGTGAGTTTGGAAATCTCCCAATTCTCATTTTTTGAATACTAAAAAGGTGGCACTCAGATAACATGCCAATAAGTTTCTCGAAACCATATGATGTGACCTATAATTGAAAAGCGCTTGAAAAATGGAATCTATTGAGCTATAGAGCGCCCAATTTGGAGTTATACTGTTCAAGTTATGGCAAATCAAAAGATTTGACCATGTGTCCCAAACTTATGGAAAATTCCCATATTCTCCAATATGGTGTTTTCCCCCTCACCGTTTAAATTTTGATGCGGTGCATAGGTGTAGAGGGTTTTTAATGTCATTTTTTGTATGTAAAAGCAATAAATATGCACTCTAACACAAAGAAAAAGGGCCAAACTGAGGCGTAACCTCATGCTTTAGCCCCGTCAGATATTCACGCACATAGATCTTATTTTTTTAATTTTTTCGAACGCAAAAAACTCATTTTTTTCTATTTTTCTCAAAATTTTTCTATTTATTTTTAATAGAAAATATGTACTTTTTGGTTTTTTTAATGACTGATCGTTTGAACTGAAACTTAGTATTTTTCCTTATTTTATCCCATGTCCACTCATTTTTCTCCATTTAAAATCAAAGAAACTATCAATTTCCATCAAAATTAGTGTTTTTTCAGGTTTCAAAAATTTATAATTGCTGTAAGTCAATACGGGTTCTGCGTAACAGTGGTTGCAGCCCTTAAACATAATGCAAGGAACATTCAAATAAAATTTCAGCCCATATGCACACCATTTAGACCATGAACGATAAAAAACAAACAAAATTCTTTTATAAAATAGAGCATACCGCCTTTTTGCGTGTTTCGGGTTTCTTGAATATTTAATTGGGACTGTGTATCGACCAACCAGCCATGGATTTCAGCATAGATCTTTAGCCTTCAGCCTCTTCAGTCTCTTGGAATAATCCGGTACCTCCCGGACAAGCATCCATCACCTGATTCTCTTCTTGATTCTTGCCAATGAATTGTCCCTATGCAGGAGAGAGAGGGAGGAGAGAGAAAGACTAAAAATCAGAATTTCATTCCCTTCATCATATTGCACGTGGTTACCATCAAAATCTTGCCCTCAGGGATCTCCCCTTCTCTCTCTACATGATTGAGCATCCAAGAGGCACATACATCCCCAAAAAATGGGGCGTCAATTAAAAAACGCCCCTCCTTGCATCACGACATGTTTTTGCATGTTTTTTTCATTTAGAGTTTCATCTCATTTCATTTATAAAATATCCACTTCAAAAAAAACCACTTTCGCACTACTATGGAAGGGCTTTTAGCCTGTTTGGGGTTGCAAACGGACTTCGATTCGGGATCCGACTGGACGGCTGACTTCGTAACATTGAAATCTATAAACTTGGGCCCTGTCACACACTTTTCGTCTCCCAGATCCAGTAGCTGCTTTATGACACTGAGGGGATTAAATGGGGGGTCAAACGACCTCCGATCGACGAACCGAGACTTGTGTTGGATTCCTGATGTCGAAATGCATCTAGAAAAACTCTAGCTTGGCCATCTGCCACCGTTTGATTTTTCATGAAAATTGGCTATTTACCACCTCTCGGACACTTTTTGGCTCAAAAAACGGGCTCCATCGCTTCAAGAATGTGTGCAAATCGGGTCCTAAACTCAGCTGTCATTGGCGACCACGGGATAGGGCGACTCAGCCCATCGAATCCCACAAACTTATCTGCACATAAACACAACCATAAAGAGCATCAAGCTGATATAGAAAATACACAACAAAACACATCACAGCTCTCACCCTACCCCCTGCCAAAACCAAGGCATGAAATCCACGAGGAGTAAGCCTAGCATAAACTGACAGAAAGTCTAAAGCTAGTCACTGACTAACTGCTCCAACACAGCCAATGCTAAAAAGAACTATCAAAGAGGTTATCCTAAGTGGTGGTCTGAACTACCTACCTAACTAAGGACAACTCAACTAGGAGCTCCTACTAGGTAGTAAGAACTCCTATAGCCTAATCAAGAAATATTATCTTTTAGCACATTGGGTCTTTTAGCCTCTTATTTTCCATACTCGGGCGTGTAAAAAGGAGGGAGCTGAGCGTAGTAATCCAAGGAGAACAGGGCATCGGCCTCAGGTCCTATCTTGGTACCCAAGAACCTACCAAACCCTTGCAAGGCGACACTATTTATTTTCCTTTTGTATCTTCCGCTCACTTTTATTTTCACTCCAACCTTCTTGTATTCTTTGTTTTTCAGCTAGACGCCACCCCTCGGAAGACAAGACATCGGCCTCGGGTCTTGTCTCATCCCCAAGAATCTACCAGGCCTTCGCAAGGTGATAAACAATAGCTCAAGGATTTTTCTTTATTTCTTTTTCTATTTTTATAGGGGTTAGAACCCATTTTTACACACCTCCGTATATTCATATATTGGTTTTTCAGATATGTAGGGTTTTGCCTCTTTTCATCATTATTTTAGTAGGCTTCTCTAATTGTCTCACAACTAACAAGAACTCCTAGAATGGCCGCCTAGCAGGTCAGTAGAACAGGGTCACTAGAATTGCCTTCTAAAATAGGTATTTCAATGCCAGACAATGCCTTTGCAGGAGGCAATAACTACTCAAACCTCCCCTAGACATATAGAGCCTAAACCTAGGACGTCATGCCTCGAGTGTCGGTCCCCAACAAACAAAAGAAAGTAACCCTTACACGCACATATATCATTAATTGCTTAAGGGAAAAGTCTCGAAAAGGGGACGAAATCACCTGGAATGGCCACAAGAAGCTCTTTCGCAGCAAAGGCTCCCTTCAGCGACTTCGTGAACTTGTATAATGCAATCACTACAACAAAAAACCCATTAACTGTACTTACACCAAACAGACATAGGGCCCTCTTGGCCTAAAGAAATAGCATATTTCATTGCAAACTAGCTGGCCCTCTTGGCCTAAAGATGGATAGGTCATTCTTATCCATGCAATATAGGGTTGTCTTGACATATACATCACATCCTATCAAACTAACCAAGATATCAAGGATAGCAACAATTGGACGGCGAGCCCCATGCTACTCATGCCATGCAGCTCAAGGCTTGATCTTAGGCTTTTGTAAATCCACTAGCCCAAGCCTTTCTACTGATCTAACCTCGATATGGCCTATCCTTCCTTGGATACCATTGGCTAAGTAAATGACATCATTGGGCTCGCACGTCCCACATTTATTGTCATCCAAATGAACTGGTCGTTCAAGCGGCTTAGCGGCTCCTTCGACAAAAAGAATCACAACTTGGTGCTCATTCGAACCTTCCCTATTTGGGTTTTGACATAAATCAGTGTTGCCACCAAAACTAGGTAGGGTTTCAATTCAAGACCCATCACATGATTGTATCCTAGGGTGATGCATATTGTTAGACGTATCATTATGGCCTTTCATCACACCTACATGGGAACTGATCACAATATATCCACATGGTGTTATTGACCTTGTATCTAATGCAGCAGCCACATTTTGAGAGATCTTGGGTTTCCAAACCCATCTCACATCCCTTCTTGCATTCTTAGGCTGCCTTGACTGCCCACATTGGTCCAATGGACTCACTGTGGATTTATTGCTATAGCCAGATGGCCTCACATCCTTATGACTTCTATTTAGTACAAGTGGACATTTGGCATCATGCATCTTCTTCATACGAGAGGTCTTTACTTGCTTTTGTCCACTCTGCAACTGCTTAGCCATAGGAACCATGCTTTTACTAAAAGGAATAGCATCTACTTGAAAGCATAATTCATCACTAAACTGAAAAGGCTTCTCAAGAGCCTTACTAGTAGCACAACTAGGACCACTCATAGCACACTTATTCATACTCATAGGCCCGATGGTCATATCAATGCCGCCATCGCAACTATCTCCCATGGGAGCATTGCAAGCCTTGATGGGACTTACTGGGCTTGGAATCTTTTCATCCCCAAGGGGTATATTATCCCTACTATTGCCATTTTCTGCTTGGAGATTTTGGCTACCAAGGTTCCCCTCATAGTTTGCCTTGGTATCAACAAGTTAGCTATCTCCTTGTGGAAATGGTTGGAAGCTAGGATGCACTTGTACTGAGTGGGGAAAACTCCAAAAGTTTTCCCAACATATCTAAATATGTCTTCATAATCAATGGCATGCATCTTTGCTTCCCTTAACGACTTAGGGTTCTGCATTCCCACTTGAATTTGCATGTTAATCTCTAAGCCACTCAAAAAGAGCTCACATAGCACATCACTTGGCAATACAATAGCTCTTCTTGGCCAAAACCTCAGAAGATCATCAAAGGCTCTAGCGCATTCTTTAACAGAAGGATAGGACTCGTGCCTAATCTGCATCAGCTACCCTAAAACTTGGGTCATAGGCACCTTCTTCTCATATTCATCTAAAAATTTATCACATAGCTCATGAAAGGATTTAATCAACCCTCTTGGGAGGCTCCAGTACCATTTTCTAGCCTCTCCCTTTAGGGTACTTGAGAATACGAGTATCCGATGAATATCATCATACCCACTCGCAAGGCAAGTTAGGCCGTATTCTCGTAAATGCACCATCGGATCCTCATTAACCAACCCATGAAACACTGGGAGATCCCTATAAGGAGGAGGGCATTTAGTCTTTTCCTTCAAGATTAGCACTGGGCCATTAAAAGCCTCGTATTCCTCTAGACCTAGTACCAGTGTATTAGAGTCTTTAAGTTTGTCCACTTCCACCTTTACTGGTGTTGAAAGGTTAATATTATCCTTAACATCCCTTTCTACCAACTCATAAAGTGGTCTAGGGAGTCCTATAGCTCTTAGCACGTCATTCCAATCCTTTCTTAGAGGATCTTCCATATCTTGCTCCTTCCTAGGCAGTTCCATGATGGCTTTATCTAGGAGCTTCTACCCCTCGTCAAATGCAAACTTATCCTTAGCATTTAGGTCCTAGGGACCGTCCCTTTTAAGCAATGGTTTTCCCTTTACAGCCAGGACTTCTAACATCCTTGTGATTCCTAAAATTTTGGCACGATGCCCCACAACATGGGATGTTTCAGCCATAACTGAGCTCCATTGTATGTCGAGTTTTTCCCATGGCATACGGTTTTAGCACAATCACTTGTTGATGCCATGATTGCCATAGCTTCCAACATACCGGTCCCATGCCCTCTAGGTTGATGGATGGTTATACATGATTTCTCTTGGGTAGAGACCACACCAACGCGGATCTCGGCCCATGCCATCGCATTAGAGGATGGGGTAACCACTAACTGGTTACTCTTCTCATCACCTAAATTATCTCCTGTAGAGGACCCATGCTCTACATAACTAACTAAGTCCATCAATAAGTTTTGTATAGGGAAAGCCAAGGTTTTCCATCCTTGAACAAACCCCATTTTATAGTTAGCTTATCACACTCCTAATGGAAATTATAAACATAGGTCCCTTCATGACCTAGATTCGGAGACCGCCACTTATAGGCAGCTCTCGTTAGACACACCACTGATGGGACCTAAAATGGGCCAGCACTAGCTATAGCATTAGCCGGATCTCTAACATGCACAAGACAACCCCACGGCCTTACGGTCAGGAGCGTCTACATAATACATTGCCTTACCATCGTACGTACATTTTGCCTTGCCATCGTACGTACATTTTGCGTTTGTATCGTGTTTATAGTCCAACCCTTAACCTTCTCAGAATCCTCAAAGAGGGAGACCCTACATATTTGGGTGTAATTCAAGACCTAGAACAACATAGGAGGCACCCCTTGACTGATTGGCGTGGCCCCATTACGACCCTCCTACACCTTGGGGATTGACCCCTTGATGCATCGCTAACACATATAACACAAACTAAACAGACTCCACTCTTGGTACCAATATTATATCGTTCCAGGAATGTACACGTCCTCACTTACTTGTCCTCTTAGGCCCACCGTCTAGACCTACAGCTTGGGTGCCTTACTCTCTCCAACGTGGGTCATTTATACTTCAATCAATTACTATACATGCCAGTAATAGATACCATGCATATATGATTCATGCAAAAGTGGATGATTGTGCACAAACAATTATGGTTTAAAATCAGCCTATGTGTTGTGCAAAAATAACGCTTTTAATGAATTTTCGCTAATACACAATGCTTCATTGTAGGCACCTACCACCAAGGCAACCCTCGTGCTGCTAGATCCATTATTTTCTAAATAAATTGCATCCTAAATGTTATGCATAAAGAGAACAATCAGACTTTTTATTATTTCAGTGTTTAAACTATTGTATAACATCATCCTTCCCCTCACCGTTTAAATTTTGATGCGGTGCATAGGTGTAGAGGGTTTTTAATGTCATTTTTTGTATGTAAAAGCAATAAATATGCACTTTAACACAAAGGACAAGGGCCAAACTGAGGCTTAACCTCATGCTTCAACCCCTTCAGACATTCACGTACATATATCTTATTTTTCTATTTGTTTCAAATGTAAGAAATCCATTTTTTCTCTTTTTTCTTTATTTTTTCTATTTATTTTTAATAAAAAATAGGTAATTTTTTTGGTTTTTTCTGATGACTGATCATTTGAACTGAAACTCAGCATTTTCACTTATTTTATCCCATGTCCACTCATTTTTTCCCATTCAAAATCAAAGAAACTATCAATTTCCATCAAAATTAGTGTTTTTTCGGGTTTTGAAAATTTATAATTACTGTAAATCAATACAGGTTATGCATAACAGTGATTGCAGCCCTCAAACATAATGCAAGAAACATTCAAATAAAATTTCAGCCCATATGCATACCATTTAGACCATGAACGATAAATTATAAGCAAAATTCTTTCATAAAATAGAGCATATCGCCTTTTTACGTGTTTCAGGTTTCTTGAATATTTAATTGGGACTATGTATCGACCAACCAGCCATGGATTTCAGCATAGATCTTCAATCTTCAGCCTCCTCAGCCTCTTGGAATAATCTAGTGCCTCCCCGGGACAAGCATCCATCACCCGATTCTCTTCTTGATTCTTGCCACATGAATTGCCTCTATGCAAGAGAGAGAGGGGGAGAGAGAAAGACTAAAAATCAGAATTTCATTCCCTTCATCATATTGCACGTGGTTACCATCAAAATCTTGCCCTCTTTGCATAGATCAAGGATCTCCCCTTCTCTCTCTACATGATTAAGCATCCAAGAGGCACATACATCCCCAAAAAATGGGGCGCCAATTAAAAAACGCCCCTCCCTGCATCACGACATGTTTTTGCATGTTTTCTTCATTTAGAATTTTATTTCATTTCATTTATAAAATGTCCACTTCAAAAAAGAAGGGTTTTTGATTTGTTTGGGGGTGCAAACAGACTCCGATTTGCGATCCGACTGGACGGCTAGCTTCATGACGTTGAAATCTATAAACTTGGGCCCTGTCACACACTTTTTGGCTCCCGGATCCAGTAGCTACTTTATAACGCCAACCCTTGCGGGGATTAAATGGGGGGTCAAACGACCTCCGATCGATGAACCGAGACTTGCATTGGATTCGTGATGTCGAAATGCATCTAGAAAAACTCTAGCTTGGCCATCCACCACCATTTGATTTTTCATGAAAGTTGGCTCTTTACTGCCTCTCGAGGACACTTTTCGGCTCCAAAAACGGGCTCCATCGCTTCAAGAATAGGTCCAAATTGGGTCCTAAACCCAGCTCTCATCATGGAATTTATCATTTCATAGTAATGCCTTTTGGATTGACTACTAATACTCTCGAGCCTCATGAGTAAAATCCTTCACCCCTTCTTGTCCAAGTTTGTGCTCGTTTTCTTTGATGACATTCTCATTTATAGCAATTCACAAGATGACCACTTGGCACATGTGAGAAGGGTGTTTGATATCTTGAGAGAGCATTAGATCTTTGCTAAGGAAAGTAAGTGCATCTTCATGCAAACATTAGTGGAGTACTTGGAACAGATTGTTAGCAAAAATGGTAAATAGGCTAATCCCAAGAAGGTGCAATGTGTAAAGGACTCACCCACTCCATCCACCACTACTTCATTACATGGTTTCCTTGGTCTCTCTTCATTTTATAGATGCTTCATTAATCATTATACTACTACTGTAGCACCTTTGACTAATTGATTAAAAAATAAATTATTCTTTTGGGATGCTACTTCTGATCACAACTTTATGTAGTTGAAGGAAATGCTTACTTCAGGCCCCCTCCTCGTATGCCTTGATTTCTCTAAGGATTTTACCATCTAGTGTGATACAAGTGGTAGAGGTATTGGTGTTATATTGCTGCAAGAGCATGGTGTGCTTGCTTTTGAGAGCTGTAAGCTTGCTGACAAGGAGATGCAAATGAATGTATATGACTAGGAGATGTTGGCCATCTTTCACGCTATTAAGAAATATCGTTTGCCCAGTACATTGTTAAATAGGCTCTAAATAAATCTCTCTCACTAGACAAGTTAAAGAGGTGTGCATCCAACAAGTCATCCATTATACCTTGTCCGACGGTTTCTCCAGTGGGTATCTGGGACATGTGATTAGCCATGTATTGTTGTTTCTCTTTGCATAACACCACTGAGAAGTCAAATTCAAGAAGCAGAAGCAACCATCGAGCAATGCGTCTTGTAGCACATGGTTTATTCACTAGATAGAGCAATGCTTGATGATCAACAAAGAAAGTGAAGGGTGTGGCTAAGAGATAATGCCGGAATTTATTCACAACAAATACCATGACTAGTCCTTCCCTTTCCGTGGTGGAGTAGTTTATAAGGCTATGGTTCATAGTTTGGGGCTCTTAAAATAGGTGTTGTTGTTAGAACATTTTTCAACCCCTCGTATGTGCACTAGCATTCTTCGGTCCACTCGAATACTATGAGTAGTTTGTAAAGAGGTCTAGCAATCGATGCATAGTTTTTGGTCAAACTGCCGGTAGTATCCTATATGGCCTAAGAAGCACTGAACTCCCCTATAATCAATTGTGGGGGTGGAAGGTCAACAATTACCATGACTTTTGAGAAGTCAGTGGCAATGCCGTTCTTCAACACCACATGCCCTAGAATGCAATCGTGCTTTACCCAAAACTGGCACTCAAGGCAATCCTTCTCGCATGATAGAGAAGTGTACAGAAATATACTTGATGAAGTGCATACAGATGTTTGGGGGCCTACACAGAATGTATCTCTTGGTGGCAGCAAATACTTTGTCACATTTATTGATGACTTTTCAAGGAAGCTATGGGTATATTTCATGAAGGAAAAGGGTGATGTATTTGAGCACTTCAAATCTTTCAAGGCAGTTGTTGAAATATAAACATGCTTGAAAGTGAAGTGCTTGAGATCAGATGGAGGGGGAGAGTACATCTCTAATGAGTTTAGTGGCTTCTTGAGGACTCTTGGGATAAAGAGATAAATTACTTGCATGTATAACCCACAGCAAAATGGGGTTGTAGAAATAAAAAATAGGCATATTGAAAAAGTTGCACAAGCATTAATTGCTAAAAAGCATAAGCTAAAATATTTTTGGTCTGAAGCTGTCCATACTGCTGTCTATATTATGAACAGAACCCCCATAGCTGCAGTTCATGGGATGACTCCTGAAGAATGTTTACTGGCAAGAAGCTTGACGTATCACACTTGAAGGTATTTGGATGTGTTGCATATGTTCATATGCCAGATGAGCTACAAAAGAAGCTTGATCCAAAGGCTGAAAAATGTATTTTTATTGGATATCCAAAGGCCAAAAAATGTATTTTTATTGGATACTGTTTAGAGCAGAAAGGGTATCATTGTTATAACCCTGTCATAGGTGAGTTCAGAGTGAGCAAGGATGTTATTTTTGATGAGATAAGCAGTTGGTATGCACTTGCTAGTGATGTATTAGATGATGATAATGATCATGATAGCTGTGTGTAGAAAGAAAAGTAAAAATCACGGAGTCTTAGCGGACCAGAAACATCATCTGGTACTACACCTACAATGAGCCCTTGGTTTGGGAGACTAAGGAGTAACCCCACATCTTCAAGTGGATCTATAAGTGTTGTTGGAAAAGACAAAGGAAAGAAGAAAGTGCTGGATGGTAATGATGCATTTACTAGTCATTTGGGATTTGATGGATATTCTAGTGGTTCAGAGATTTTGGATGATGAGCTTGGTATTCCTTTCGGCAGGACACCAAGTGTATAGAGAGCTCATAGTAATGTAAAGGCTCCATTGAGTGATCCAATGGTACACAAGTATAGCAGGGTTATATACACTATTAAAAGATTTGGTTTTGAAGGTTATGCAACTCACCATTATGTTTATATGGTGAAACTAGTTGAGGATGTTGAGCCCACTTGTTTTGAGGATGCTACTAGTCATGCTCATTGGGATGTAGCAATGGATGAGGAGATGGCTGCATTAGAAGCCAATAAGACTTGGGATTTAGTACCCTTGCCTAAAGGTAAGAAAACTATTGGCTGTAAGTGGGTTTACAAAGTCAAGCATAATGTAGATGGTTCTTTAGCAAGTATAAGGCTAGGCTGGTTGCAAAAGGCTATGCTCAAACATATGGCATAGATTATGAAGAGACATTCAGTCAAGTTGCTAGGATGGCAATTGTTAGATGTGTGATTGCCTTGGCAGTAGCCAAAGGTTGGAGTTTGTAGCAAATGGATGTTAAGAATTTCTTCTTGCATGGTGAATTGCAAGAAGAAGTGTATATGGAGCAATCAATAGGTTATGAGGATTTAGAGCATCCCACATATGTGTGTAGATTAAAGAAGATGCTTTATGGGCTGAAGCAAGCACCTAGAGCATGGTCTAACAAGATTGGAGAGTATCTTGCCAATATTGGATTTTGTATTTCTGATGTTCATCACTCACTTTATGTGAGAAGGGGAGATGCAGGTTTGTCCATCATAGTTATTTATGTGGATGATTGATTATTATAGGTCACAACAGTGACAATGGGATTTCTGAAGTTAAGGATTTCTTGAAGAATAAGTTTGAGATCAAGAATTTGGGTGAGTTGAGATACTTTCTTGGTATTGAGGTGATTAGATGTGATGATGGTATATGGCTATCCCAAAGGCAGTATGGCTTGGATATGTTATCCAAGTATGGTATGATAGCATGTAAGCCTCTTTCAATACCATTGGAGCAAAATGTGAAGTTGAGTACCGACGTTGGGGATGAGATAGAAGACCCTACTATGTTAAGGAGAATAGTAGGGAGTTTGATTTACATAACTATCACAAGGCTAGACTTGAGCTATGCTATTGGCCTTGTCAGTCAGTTTATGTAGATGCCCAGAAAGCCTCATTTGAATGCAATTAGACGTATATTGAGATATGTGAAGTCCACTTTACATTATGGACTTTTTTATGAGGCAGTAAGGATGTGTAGATCTTTGCATACATAGATGCAGATTGGGCTGGTAGCATAGACAAAAGATCTACTAGTGGATTCATGTTTTCCCTTGGTAGTGCAGTAGTTACATGGAGCAGCAAAAAGCAACCTACAGTTGCTTTATCAAGTATGGAGGCTGAGTATAGAGGTGCTGCTATATAGCAGCATGTGAGGTGGTATGGCTGCAAAAGTTATTAGGTGATTTGGATGTGTAGGGAGATGGTTTAGTTGTCATTCATTGTGACAACATGAGCAACATACAACTAGCTAGGAATCCAGTGTTCCATGCTAGGACAAAACACATTGAGGTGCACTACCACTTTATAAGAGAGAAGGCACCTGCAAGAGAGATTGACTTGGTATATGCCAACACACAGGATCAGATAGCTGACATTTTCATAAAGGCATTGGGTGCATAGAAGCTTTGAAAGTTCTGAAGCTTACTTGGAGTTGCACAGATAGAGTTGAGCTTAAGGGGGAGTGTTGAGATGTAAAGCTTAACATGTGCTGACATTGATGATGGACGGCTAGGCTAGATGGGTCTGCACATCTACACTTAGCACGTTGGTGGTCATTATGGTACTCACATGGCCACTGACTTATCACTTATTATATTTAGTTTGTTACACCTACCTATAGTTGGCAAAGATATAGCACCAATCGATTAGTGTAGTCTGTTATGCATTGTTTGACTTAGTAGGCCACTTTTCTTTATGTTGTATCTTATCTATACTTTGTGTACATTGTATAGTGTGTGGAAGAAGAAGAAGAAATCAACAAGAAAATGTTTTGGCCTCCATCTCTCTTCTTGTGTTCTTAAGTGAGCTTCTTCTTGTGTATATAGTGTGTGTTTGGTACATCAGCTCAAGCAAGTCCCCCCACCACGTGATTCTCTACATTGATGAAGAGACTTTTGAGACCAAAATCTTGTGCACACATTGAGCAATGTTTGTCAAGCTGTTTGCCTTGCATACCTGGTCAAACTGCTCTATGAAGCTATATAGGTAGTTTTTGCTTCATGAGAAGCTCACTCAACATAAGGTCAACTTCTAGTGCTCTCTCCCTCTCCGCATGGGTCCTGTCCTATTTCGATTAGCAAGCACTAAGATGCACTAGACCTCTCGCATTTCTATTCTTGCTTTATTCTCGATGTTCTTGATTGTAAGTGGCTATGCCTTGAAGCACTTTCCTTGCCAATCTCATCTCTTTCTCAAGGTCAGTTATGATGTCCTCAATTGGCCTACCATGATGCTCCATCTTGGTTTGCAAGTCATATCAATTGATCATTTTTTTGATATTGTTAACCCCAACACGAAGAAAGCAAAAGGAAATAAAAAAGACGCAGGGAAAAGGAGGAAAAAAGGTAGCTCAACTGAAGAAAGAAGAGGAGAAAAGGCCAAAAGCAGAAGGGCAACCTTAAAAGTCCAAGGCAACTGCAAAAGGGGAAAGGTGCATTTTAAAATACAAAGGCGCACCCTAAAATCTTGTAAAAGAGTGCCACAGCAGGTGGTGGAAAATTTGGAAAGCTAAAATAAAAGACAAAGACAAAGGCCAAGGCAAGAGAAATGGAAGGCAAAAGCGCACAAGGAAAAGCGCAAGACAAAACTTGTGTAAAAGAGTGCAATCGCATCACGGTTTAATTCAAGGAGCGCCGGGCTCTCACCCGTGCAATTTGTAAATATAGATGGGCAGAGGAAAGGAAGCTAGGAAGATAGAAGGACAATGGGAAAAAGGGCCTAGGCTACGGCCGGCCATGTAAAAAAGGGAAAAGGGGATGACCGCCCAAAAGGGATTTAGGGTTTTGTATATAAAGTTGAAAAGTGAATGAGAAGCCCATTCTTGTGTGTGGCAAAAAGTGGCTCTCTTCTTCTTCTTCTTCTTGTTCTTATTCTTGCTTGCTTGAGCTTGTGCTTGAGAGAGGGAGTGTGAGGGAGTGAGTGTGTGAGGGTGAGGGACCGTGGGGTGGAGAAGCTCTCCATCTTCTCCTCTCTTCTTCTCTTCTCTTCTCTTCTCTTGTCTTACTCGCGGCTATGGAGCTTGGAGCGTGGAGCTTGAGGATGGAGCTTTCTTGAAGCTTGCACTTGGATCGTGGAGCTATCGGAGTGCACGAGAGAGGAGGTAACTTGATCGGCATGGAGGTAAGCTCACTACACCCATAGATATGGATGACGCATCGGCTATGTGAGAGGTAGCCATTAGTGCTCGGCTTGGAACGCTTGAAGCAATAAGCGGTCCGTGGGTCTTGGCGGTTGAGCGAAAGCTCCCACATTTCGGTTCCGTTTGACCAACGGATTCAAGCCTTGAGTTCTTGTGCGCTTCGAATCGAGCATCGAAGTAAGGGTTTTTTCCAAACCAGTGCTTGAGATAGGTAGGAAGTGAGGGGTTGAAGATGGTATTCGATCTCCTTGGCAAGTAGATTTTTTACTTTTTTGAGATTTATGTTGTGAGATGGAGTAGTGTAGGTACTTATTTTGTGATTGGGATGCATTAGAGTAGGAGAAAACAATAGAACTTGCATTGACCAGTCAAGAATGGATATAATGCTGTCACAACAAGGTGACAATCCTATACCAGTCACATCCAAGGAAAACCATGACGCAATAATGAAGCCTCAGGAGAAACAAGGAAACCCCAAGAGCGCCAGACATCCTAGCGTTGACCGATCCTGCTCATTTAGGCCTAAGCCTCCAGCTACGCTAAAGCCCAGGCAAACTCCTAGAACCTTTCATGAGATAGCAACTGAGCAAGCTCTCGTTGAACATGGAAGTGTCACCGAATGCTTAACTGAGTTGGATGTCAAGCTCAAGGTGTTCGCACGCGTCTATGTCCTGATAGACATGCTCGCATTCCCTAAAGAGCAGCTCGGAGAATACTTGCCATTTCCCTTATCTTGGGAAGAGCAAGAACATCTTGACGAGCACTATAGTAGGCTTTTGCATGAATGCATGCTACTCATCTCGAGCGAGGAAGCTGACAAACTGTGCTTAACTATCACATTCGATGATGCGCTCTGCCAACCAAATCTCTTAGAGATAGAGCAACTTAAGCGACTGTCAGAGGGCTGAAGTCAATTTGAACAGTGTCGGTGTGAAAACCGCCTTGCAATGGCCGAATTAAGAGCTCAGATCATGACAGTCTCTGAGGAGCAATTGGCCAAATGGCGATCTCAAAGAGACCCAACCTATGTGGCACCAACCTCCCGTGCTGACTGCCATTCGGGGTACAGGCTTGGCTAAACCTAGCCAAGAAAACTCTATGTTTGATAAGGTTCTCACTGAGGAGGAGTTACATGTTGCTAGCAGACTCGGGCAAGGTTCCATGCTACTCGATGTGGCAAAATATCTATCGGTATTGAGTAAGTTGCCACGAATACTAGATGTGTGTGCCACGCTTCAGTACAATCCCGAGTTCTACAATTGGTTTTTATCCTCGTGAAGTGACATAGATTCATAAATATGTATATATATAAACAATGATTTTTGTGTCACCCTATATAGACACTATCAACACACACAAGCAATAAAAAGTCAAGCTCAGACAGAAGAGTTGGGGCCAACAGGCTAGACTCATCTGGTCCCCCTCTCACATGACCATTTCCACCTCCGGGCGAAGGGCATGCACCCTGCATTTACACCGTGGAAAGCCCTGACCAACATCTTTGATGATGTAAGTAGGGCGCAGTCCCTCTCTATACACTTTTCCCTTTCCGGCCTATCCTTCGGAGGATGAGCCCTGCCACATGACCACCAACCGATGTAACTTGGCATGTGCCAAAATCAGCTAGTGGCTAGAGGTTAAATGGACACCATTACGGGGGCCATCCCTCTACAATGAGTACAACATGTTTCACCCCTCCTCTTCTAGTCATATGCGTTTGATAACCCACACTGGAATCCCTCCTATGAAAATGATCTTATTCCGTATCAAGGCCTAACCCTTGGGTTGCATCTTGCAGGCCCCCCACAAGGAAAACATGGAGAACCACAGGCAACTAGCTTGCAGAGACGCTCTTGGCGAACGACGGGAACATGCAGCACACGCCCCTCCACCGGAGCGCTACGTGCCACTCTCAAAAGGTATGTGAAGAAACGGGGCCCTAAGCGACACCGCCCCGGACGAAGGCTGAAAAATCCTCGGACCAGGAAAGTTGAAGCTCAACGAAGCACACAAGAAGTGGCAACACCAGTTGCACAAACCCCCAACGTACGCTCAAGCACCAGATGCTCAAGGGCAGAAAAGGTGGCCTGGGATAGGGAAGAGTTCAATGAATTATTTAAAGGCATTTTGGAAATGGTGGTGGCCCGGGACTACACCATTCATGTCCCGGCCGACATGTGCGACCTCACGAAAGTCCCGCTCCAGCACCACCCCAATTGCCTAACCAATCAGACTCGCCCCGCCTAGTACAAATCGACTAAGCCCTTGACAAGTTATTAGGACATAACTTTTTGTCTTTTGATGGGTAAAAGGGAAACTCCCCACTTGTACAACTTCTTCTGCCTATTGCTAATGCATGCCACATCTTTGACAAGCAATCGCATGGGCATTGCAATTAACATCATAGCATTTCGAAAAGTCATGTCTTAACATAACTATATCTGTTGAATTACTTAACGAAATCAAGCATGTGCTCTCACGATGTGACAAGTAGATGAAGGGTAACACAGGTCTTTGGGCAAATGTGTCCAATGCCTGGGTCACTGCAAAACCAACAATTGTGCATGGACCATGACAAAGCCACGCTGCTGGACGCGAACAATCACCCTTGTGAGTGCCCCCATCGCACGAACCAATGCATAGTCATGGGCTATACTCCCTTCTTGGGCCAAGCTCTAGAGTGAGCTCACAACAGGTATCACTGCAATTGCATCGATATCACAACAACGGCTCCCCTAACAATGAGGCTAGGGCAAATTCATCACGGTCATATCCATTTTCCGAGCCTTCGAGGCTTCGATCCATTGAAAGGCTCATAGCCTCCGCATATTGCAATGGTTGTACTGTGGCAAAAAAAAAAGAAGAAAAGAAAAAGAAAGAGACGAGAAGAAAACAAAAGAAAAAAAAATAAAAAAGCACCCACGATCACATCACCGCACCTAAGGGTCCTCAAATTAGGTGCGTCCAGTGACCTTGGTCGGCTAGCTCCGTCCCTAGTTCCCTAGCCCCCTAGCATCACCCACACTAGTTTAGGGCACATCAAGGGCAGGACAGCCCTAGGGAGCTTGTATCGCCTGTGGTTAGACCTGTCACCCTGAACCATTCACACAATTCCCTCTTACACTCTGCCTTAAAACCATGGCAACCAATTGGGGCACGCACTGCACGAATGGCCATGAACAGTACACTGTCCTCATCCACAGGCCCAATGTCTCCCACCTACAACTGGTACACTATCCCTGTGTCCTATCCTGCTACGTCGTGCAATCACAATACAGGATGTCGCACCCATCTTCACATGTACTTCTTTCCACCATGAACCGCTTTGCTTCATACACACGACATCATGCGCCACCAGGCCGCGGTGTCCTACCTACATAATATCTAAGTATGCACGAGCACTCACATAATATCTGCACAAAAGTCTATACACAGTTTGGGTCCTCAACAATACTCAAAGCTTGCTTAGAGTTCGACCTGTCCCCCAACCTAATCAAAATATGTCTTGTGCACGCTAAGAAGACTAGCACTACCCCTTAGGGAGAGACCACTTGAGAGGTTTTCCAATTGCCGGTATTAAAGACTCCAACGAAAGCGCCGTCAGCTCTACATCACCGCTCAACTCTAAACTCTTGTCCTTTACTGCTTCATACAACCACCAGAGAATCATCACAAGAAAACTCCACCATGAGCATCTCACGAACACCAACCCCCGTGCCAGCTATGCATGGCCATTCCCAACAAAGAGTAGCCCTATCGCCACCTACAACAATCATATCACCATCCAATCAAAATAGCACAGTGCCACCAACGACTTTCATCCACACCAACATCAGAACTCCCTCGAGGCCAACCACAACCGTCCTTGCCACCCACATCTTTGGTGCATGCTAATGCCTGCTACCTATGATGGTGAGTGCCAGGGGACTGGCACTCATCTAGGAGGGGGGTAATGTTAAGCCCAACACGAAGAAAGAAAAAGGAAATAAAAAAGACGTAGGGCAAAGGTAGAAAATAGGTAGCTTGACTGAAGAAAGAAGAGGAGAAAAGGCCAAAAGCGCAAGGGCAACCTTAAAAGTCCAAGGCAACTGCAAAAGGGGAAAGGTGCATTTTAAAATACAAAGGTGCACCCTAAAATCTTGTAAAAGAGTGCCAGGCGGTGGAAAATCTGGAAAGCTAAAATAAAAGACAAAGACAAAGGCCAAGGCAAAGGCGCACAAGGAAAAGCACAAGACAAAACTTGTGTAAAAGAGTGCAAGGGCATCACGGTTTAATTCAAGGAGCGCCCTGTAATTTGTAAATATAGATGGGCAGAGGAAAGGAAGCTAGGAAGATAGAAGGACAATGGGAAAAAGGGCCTAGGCTACGGCCGGCTATGTAAAAAAGGAAAAAGGGGATGACCGCCCAAAAGGGATTTAGGGTTTTGTATATAAAGTTGAAAAGTGAATGAGAAGCTCATTCTTGTGTGTGGCAAAAAGTGGCTCTCTTCTTCTTCTTCTTCTTCTTCTTCTTCTTCTTGCTTGCTTGCTTGAGCTTGTGCTTGAGAGAGGGAGTGTGAGGGTGTGAGGGAGTGAGTGTGTGAGGGTGAGGGACCGTGGGGTGGAGAAGCTCTCCATCTTCTCCTCTCTTCTTCTCTTCTCTTCTCTTGTCTTGTCTTGCTCGCGGCTATGGAGCTTGGAGCGTGGAGCTTGAGGATGGAGCTTGCTTGAAGCTTGCACTTGGATCATGGAGCTACCAGAGTGCGCGGGAGAGGAGGTAACTCAATCGGCATGGAGGTAAGCTCACTACACCCATAGATATGGATGGCGTGTCGGCTATGTGAGAGGTAGCCATTAGTGCTCGGCTTGGAACGCTTGAAGCAATAAGCAGTCCGTGGGTCTTGGTGGTTGAGTGAAAGCTCCCACAGATATTTATTGGGAAATCTCCCATATCAAGCTCATCAGTTTCATGGTTGGTGATAGGGCCAGACATGTTATTTATTTCCCGAGCCACTAAGGTGTCAATCAAGTCAATCAGATCATCGAGTCTCTAATGGTGCTATTCCTCTTTTTCTCCAAGTGGTTTGGCTCCTCGAGTCTCCTTCTTGAAAGTCTAGGGTCTTCTCCTAATGGTAAGCTTGTTCAGTTTATGTTATCTTGTATGAGTTCCTTGTTATTCCAAAAAGTCCTCTAATTAAAGCAACTGCCTTGTGAATAGTGCTCTTGACTATGTATCGTGCGAAATTAGGCTTTCAACTTTTCATGTGCATTTCAAGTGATTAAATATTGTGATGTGCAAATGCAGCAAATTCGATGCAAGTCTTGCTTTCCCCCTTCATTTGGTTTCAGACCAATGTGACTCTAAGGCATGGATTGTGGCGCCCTCTTGGTTTGATTAGGGTCTCTACAAGGCATGGTTAGCAGTTGCAATCACTCTTGGACTATTGGGTGCCAAGTCTTTGGGTTTGGGGCCCCTATCTGGGTGGATATTTGATCAAACAGAGGGCTTAGTCCAATTCCAATTTTGAAAATCAAATGTTTTTGATCGGATCAGACCATGCAATTCTGGGAATCATATCGTCTTATCCCATTTGCACAAACACACAACACAACACTAAATTGACACATTTGGGTTTGATTCCCAACCCCAGGGTCCTACAAGCTCCAGACATAATCTATGGGATGTAAACAACTGAGGTAGCTCACATGTAGCAGGTGCTGCATGCACTCAAATCATGTGAATCAATGCAATCTCCACTCCCTTGGTCTCATGTAGCAACCTGTTAGCTCTCTCTCTCAATCAAACATTGAAAGTGAAAGTGAGAGCTCTCTCCTTTCCTCAAGGTCTTAAAGCCCCTTTCCAACACACCTTTGATGCCCCTTTCTCTTTCTTCATGAATTCCAACATTGTTTTTCTCTTTTGCACCTGATCTAGGCCTCCTGTTACAAGAAAATCATATTGTGGTTTTCTTTTTTCTTCTCTTATTTTTTCCTACCTAAATGCCAACAAATGCCTACAAATCACAAGCAAAGAGCGCAAACTAACCTATCTAAGCTTCAAGAATCCAAAAACACTTATTTGCAACAATGAAGATCAAATGCCCTTTCTTCCTACCTATCTACCTCAAACACCGGTTCGGGGAAACCCTTACTCCAATGCTCGACTCAGGTGCTTATTGCTCAAGCATTTCGATTTGAATGCTAATGGCTACCTCTCACATAGCCGCATGCACACTCTACCCTACAAGTGTAGTGAGCTTACCTCCATGCCCGATCGAGTATCCTTCTCTCTCAAACCTTCCCATAGCTCCATGATCCAAGATGCGAGCTCAAGCAAACTCAATCCTCCACCTTCAAGCTCTATGCTCCATAGCCATGTAAGATAAGAGAGGAAGAAGAGAGGAGAAGATGGACAGCTTCTCCACCATGGTCCCTCACCCTCACCCTCACACACTCACTCCCTCACTTTCTCACACTCCCTCACTCACTCTCTCAAGCACAAGCATGAACAAGAAAAAGAGAAGAAGAAGAGGAAAGCAACTTTTTGCCACACACCAAGAATGAGCTTCTCGATTCACTTTTTGGCTTTTATACATGCCCTAATCCCTTTTGGGCACCCATCCCCTTTTTTATATGACTGATCATCTTAGCCAAGTCCTCTTTTCCTATTTCCTTCTATTTACATTGTCCCTTCAGTTCTGCACGTCTACACATTACAAATTTCATAGGAGGGAGCCTAGTGCTCTTTTACAAAAATTTAGGGGCGCTTTTGCATTTTAAAGTGCACCTTTCCCCTTTTGCATTTGCCTTGAACTTCTAAGGTTGCCCTTGTGCTTTTGGTCTTTTCTCCTCTTATTCCTTTCGTCAGGCTACCTTATTTTGTATTTTTGAATTTTCCTTCATTTTCTTTTGCTTCCTTCTTCTTTGTCTTCCACTGGGGTTAACATCTTATGTATAGTATGTAGAGTCTACTTGCTTTGATAAAGTAGTTGAAAGCAAGGATTGAAAGAAAGCCATGGAGGAGAAAATGGATTCTTTGAACAAGAACACGACTTGGGACTTAGTTGAGCTATCTTATGGAAAGAAAGAAATTGGCTATAATAAGGTTAAATGCAAGTTGGATAGTTCACTGGAAATATATAAAGCAAGGCTAGTTACAAAGTGTTATGCACAAACATATGGATTGGACTATGAGGAGGCTTTCTATCTAGTTGCAAAGATGCTACAGTCAGATCATCATTGACTTCGATTTATGGCTGGAATTTATATCAAATGGATATTAAGAATCCTATCTTGAATGGAACCTTGAAAGAGGAAGTATACAGGGAACAACTACAAGGATATGCGCACCCTAAGCATTTGCATTACATATGCAAGCTAAGGAAGGCATTGTATGGGCTAAAGAAAGTACTTAGATCTTGGTGTAAAAGGATCAGCAGGTCTTTATACAACATGGGATTTCAACAAAGCATGGCATGCTGCTCACTGTATGTTAGATACACAAAGAATGGAATGGTGGTTGTTGTTATTTATATTGATGATCTTATAATAATAGGTACTCTTGAAAGAAATAATGCTAAAGTGTGACATGGTTTTCTTAAGGAGTTTGACATCAAAGATCTTGGATTGTTAAGGTATTTTCTTGGCATTGGAGTAATTGACATATCACAAGGAATTTGGATAGTGCAAAGATAATACTCCTTCAAAATGCTTGAAAAGTATAGGATGACTACATATAAGCCAGTTGTTGACACATCATTGGACCAAAACATAATGATGGTTAATGATAGACAATATATTGAGGATATTACCATGTTTAGGAAAATGGTTGGTAGCTTGATCTAGTTAACCATAACAACTCGACTTGAGCTATTCAGTTGGAGTGATAAGTTAATTCATGCAAAGGCCATGCAAGTCACACTTGGATGTAGTAAAAGGAGAGTGTTGAGGTATATGAAGAAGAGAGTGAGTTATGGCTTGTTCTATGAGAAGGGAATCAAGCCTACCTTATTTGTATACATAGTGTGGGCAAGAAGTCTTATGGATAGAAGATCCACCAGTGGTTATGCTTTTTCATTTGGTTTAACCATGGTGAGTTGGAGTAGCAAGAAGCAACCAATAGTAGTTTTGTAAAGCACTAAAGCAGAATATAGAGGAATATAATTGGAAGCATGTGAGTAAACATGGATGAGACTACTTATATGTGTGTAGAGGCAAGCACAAGCTCAACTGCCAAGACCCACAGACCACTTATTGTTGAAGCATTTCAAGTGAGCACTAATGGTTACCTCTCACATAGCCAACACACTATCTCTCTCTACGAGTGTAGTGAGCTTACCTTGATGCTCGAACGAGTTCCTTTCTCTCTCAAGCACTCTGATAGCTCCACGATTCTTGATGCAAGCTCAAGCATCCTCAAGCATCCTCAAGCCTCCACCTCCAAGCTCCATCCTCCATAGCCACATGCGAGACAAGAGAAGAGAAAAGAAGAGGAGAGAAGAAGAAGAGAGGAGATGGTGGAGAGCTTCACCTAGACAAGAAGAGGGGATAGCTAGAATTGCATAAACATTTTGTAGGTACACCCACACAGTGAGTTCTTCCACATAAGTGCACTGGAAAAGGATAGAAAGCCTAATTTTGCACCATGCACAACAGAGCACCTAGCACTAAGTGTACATAAGTTGAGGACTCTCTTTAACAACAAGGAATATAATTAGACTTAATAACCCGAAGGAACCCACCAATAGGAGGAGACTCCATAACATAGTCGAGTACCTTGGATCCCAGTTGATAGGACCTTTGGAGATGGCGGTGGGAATGAAAGGACAACAATATTGAGGACAAAGTGCTATCAGAGTTGCTAGGACTGATCGACAACCTCGTGGAGCAGGAAGGAGGAATGATGTCAGGAGCAAGCACAGACAAGGGAGAGGGCCAGCTGGACTTGGGTGAATTCCCATTTGTAGTCCAAGACATGGCTAACAAATACGACATGCTAACCATGATGGTGGTCCATGGTAGGCCAGTAGAGGAGGTAGTGGCAAGCCTGGAGGAAGAGAGGAAAGCGGTGAGGAGAGCATTGTAGGGCCATGGCTGCCGACAATCGTGAGCAGAGAACTAGGAAGCTGGAACAAGATATAGATGTGCATGAGGCTTGATGCGTGCTAGCCTTAGTTTGCAAAAGCAAGGTAGGACCAATCGTAGAGAGATAGAAAGCGTTAGAGGCAGACCTCACACTGAGAAAGCTTATGACCAAGCGTCTCATCGACAACACGGCTGCTGAATAGAGTACGGAAGCACTAGCCACCTTGCTACTCTCAGGCCTAGAAAGTACTCAGGGGGTGAAGAGCCAATCAAAAATCCTTGCAGTAGCTAAGCAACTGAAGCCTAGTAGCAACCGTGCAGTTTCGTAGAGTAGTTCAAGCAAGTTTGCAAGGCCAACGGTCTCACAAACCTTGCATAACACTCCCAAGCTTTCAAACTCTACTTAGGCAATAAGGGTAGGACATGGTACACGTAGTGTTGAGATATCGAGCTCCACTCGCGATATGCCAGGGTGACTGTTGTGCATTTATGTCACCGACGTGTTAGTTGTAGATGCGGTTGGTACACCGCCCATGAATAATAGCTACATGATAGCTATTCTTATCTACTCTAGTTCGTGGCTCAGTTAGTATGGCACCTTAGTTAGTTGAGTTTGGTTTGAGACCCATATATAGGATTCTTCTATTTCTTTGTATGAGAGTTCTTTTTGGCTTACACAACTAAGAAGAGGAAAACTATTTTTTCAGCCTCCACCTCTGTGTGTATTCCCCCATTGTGCAAGCAAGAAAGCTACAAGTGAGTCTCCTTCCTTCTCTCCCATAATCTTGACATGGTATTAGAGCCTTGTTCGTGGTAAGGAGCTCAAGAAAGCAAGCCAAGCTCGCGGTGTTCTGGTAAGAGGAGCAATGTTGCTTTCATTTTCTGTCTTGGGAGCAGATCTCTGCAGGTAGCACAGCCGGAAATTGCAAGAGTGCATTGTCTCAGGTTGAGATGCCCTTCCCGGTGAAGCAACAAGGCAGTATATGCTGCGGGAGGGAGCTTTAGCCCTTGGCGACCCTGTTTTTTTGATTTGAGGCCATTTCGGGGCCTGTTTTGAAGGCGGAAGTTTTCTGCACGCACTCAGGAAAAGGCCCTGTTTTATGCTGTGCGACCACTGTTCTACAGGTCGGTGAAAAGTTACCACAGAGATTGCATCGTATGCTTGTGTGCAGAGACATTGGGAGTTACAGAATCATCCCTGTTGCTTGTTGATGCAAAATCGTCACTAGGAAGTGACTGTGTGGTCAAATACCACTTTCGCCAGTTTTGCAGATTTGCCCTTGTGAGGGTGGAGCTGTGTTTTTTGCAGTGACATAATTTTTTGCAGTATTCTGTAATGGCATCTGATTCTCTCTCACAGATTGTCACTGAAAAGCTTGACAAGAACAACTTTCAAGCATGGAAGTTTAGAATGACGAATTTCCTTATGAGAAAAGGATATTGGGAATTTGTTGCAGGAAATGAAGAAGAACCAGTTCTTCCTGATGTTCCCAATCAACAGCAAATGCAGACATTTAAAGCATGGCATGAGAGAGCCAGGAAAGTTATGTATTGGCTGTCTATCAGTATTTCAGACTCTATGATTGTGCATATTCAAGATGCAAGTACGCCAAAGGAGGCATGGGATACTCTGTCAAAAATGTATAGCACAAATACTCAAGCCAGGAAAATGCAGCTCAAGCAAGAGTTGCATAATGTGCAAAGAGAAAATATGAGCATCAATGACTACCACATGAAGGTGAAGAAGATTGCAGATGCACTTGCTTCCATTGGGTCACCAGTGGAAGATGATGATTTAGTTTCTGTGACCTTGAATGGTCTAGGAAAGGATTATGCACAGTTTCGAACATCCATTTCCGTCCGTGAAAGATTTCCTGATTTTGAGGAGTTGATTGCTCTTCTAATTTCTGAGGAGCAGAGAAATGGTGGTGCATCTTCTTCAGGAGGAACTTCAAAAGAAACTGTCTTCTACTCAAATGCTGGAAGAGGTAGAGGCAGAGGTAGAGGAGGCCGATTTGGAGGCCGTGGTAGAAATCAGAATATGCAGCAAACTCAAGAAAACCAGTCCTATGGAGGAGGACGTGGTAACTCTAGAGGCAGGGGGAGCCAAAGAGGTCGTGGTGGATGGCAAAGAGGCCAAAATGCAAATAGCAATGTTGAATGCTACTACTGTGGTAAAATGGGTCATATGGCTAAAGACTGCTATAAAAAGCAGAATGACATCATGAATGGGAAATTGCAACAAGGGAATTATGCATCTTCTAGTAGACAGGGTGATGACAGAAATGAGCATTTGTTTATGGTGCAGCACTTGAACAATTCTGTGGCAAGTGCAGAAGAAAGCAACGATGTGTGGTATGTTGACTCAGGTGCATCAAACCACATGACAGGTCATGCAGAATGGACGGAGGATGCAAGGAAAATGGAAAAACCAGGATTTGTGGAGACTGGTGATGATACTGCACATCCTATTGTGCAGATTGGAAAAATTCCTTTGTCTATGCAGGATGGGAAAAAGAAATACCTGTCTGATGTATTTCATGTCCCGAATATCACCAAGAATCTGGTTTCTGTTGGTCAAATGGTTGAGCAGGGCTTGCAGGTCAGATTTAATCCTCATGGATGCTTTGTTGAGGATATGAAAAATAAAGGTCGCTTGATAGCAAAAGGAAAGAAGAAGGGCAGAATGTTTACGTTGGATGCAGACATGTCTGAATTGAGTGCAGCAATGTTTGCACATGGGATCGGTGTAGTTGCAGATATTGATATCTGGCATAAACGCATTGGTCATGTTAATGTACAACGACTTAAATCAATGCAAGCCCAAAACATTGTTGCAGGATTGCCTAAATTCAAGGTTGCAGAAATGCATAAGGTATGTGAAGCCTGTCAGTTTGGAAAACAGGCAAGGAAACCATTTCCTAGACATGTTCAAGAGAGTAAGAAGCCATTGGAATTAATCCACTCTGATGTGTGGACTACTAAAGCTGCATCTCTTGGAGGCTGCCATTATTTTGTTACTTTTATTGATGACTATAGCAGAAAAGTTTGGGTGTATTTTATGAAAAAGAAAAGTGAAGTTTTTGGGCATTTCAAAACTCTTAAAGCTATGGTTGAAAAAGAAACAGGCCTGCAAATAAAATGCCTAAGGTCAGATGGAGGGGGAGAGTACCTCTCAAATGAGTTTGCAAGGTTCTTGCAGGAGCATGGCATAAAGCAGCAATATTCGTGCAGTCATACCCCACAACAAAATGGAATTGTAGAAAGGAAAAACAGGCATATTGGAGAGGTATCTCGTGCCATGCTCAATGAGAAAGACATGCCAGATTTTTATTGGGCTGAGGCAGTTGCTACAGCAGTCTACATAATGAACAGGACTCCCACGGTAGCAATACATGGGATGACTCCAGAGGAGAGGTATACTGATAGGAAAGCAGATATTTCTCATTTAAAAATTTTTGGTTGCATTGCCTATGTACATGTGCCAGATGAGTTGAGATCCAAGTTAGATACAAAAGCTGAGAAGTGCATCTTTATTGGTTACTCTTTGCAGCAAAAAGGGTATAGATGCTATAACCCTTCTACTCATAAGTTTACAGTGAGCAGAGATGTTGTTTTTGATGAGATGAGTAGCTGGTATAAACCAGTAAATGTGATTGATGATGTAGATGCACAAAATGGTAATGCTGCACAGAATTCACAGCAGCAGTCACAAAATATTAGTGGCCCTGGAGCGTCCTCTAGTAGTGGTTCACATTCTTCACCATGGACAGGTAGATTGAGATCAGGAGAATCTTCTCAAAGCAATGCGGATAGTGGTATGCAGGTATCACGAAAAGGAAAAGAGAAGGTTGATCAGCCCATGTTTGATGTGAATGCAGGTCACTCTTATGTGGATGGTGAATCCAGTGGCTCAGAACAGAGCATTGATGATGAGTTGGGTATTCCTTCTATTGTTACACCTGGAGTAAGGAAGACCAGGGATGTTTTGAGAGCACCTGGGAGTGAACCTACTTTGCGCAGGTCTACGAGAGCTAGGTATCCTGTGGATAGGCTGAAATATGATGGATTTACAGCCATTCACTATGCATATATGGTCAAAGTGATACAGGAACCAGAACCCACTTCTTTTGAGCAAGCCATGGGAAAAGAAAAATGGGAGAAAGCCATGGATGAAGAAATGGATGCCTTGGAAGCAAATGCTACATGGGAATTGGTACCTTTGCCTAAAGGTAAGAATGCAATTGGCTATAAGTGGGTTTATAAGGTGAAGCACAATGCAGATGGTTCTGTGAACAGATACAAGGCAAGATTAGTAGCCAAGGGGTATGCACAAACATATGGCATTGACTATGAAGAAACATTCAGTCCGGTTGCAAGGATGGCAACCGTAAGAGCAGTCATTGTTATGGCTGCATCAAAGGAATGGTCTTTACATCAGATGGATGTAAAGAATGCCTTCTTGCATGGTGACTTGCAAGAAGAGGTCTATATGGAGCAGCCACCAGGTTATGTGCATGATGTTCATCCTGAGTTTGTTTGCAGGTTGAAGAAAGCCTTGTATGGCTTGAAGCAAGCACCTAGAGCATGGTCTGACAAGATAGGACAGTATCTTGTCACTATTGGCTTTCAGATTTCCAAGGCAGATTTCTCACTTTATGTGAGAAAAACAGAGAAAGGTATTATGCTACTTGTCATTTATGTTGATGATTTGATTATGACAGGTGACAGTGATGAAGATATCCTTCATGTGAAAATGCTATTGAAGCAGAAGTTTGAGATGAAGGATTTGGGAGAGCTGCGTTATTTCTTGGGCATTGAGGTGATTAGATCACCAAGTGGGATACAGCTCTTGCAGAGGCAGTATGGATTGGACATGCTGTCCAAATATGGGATGACAGGCTGTAAGCCTATTTCAGTTCCTTTGGAGCAGAATGTGAAGCTGAGCGCAGATGCAGGTGAGCTTTTGGAAGACCCTACTATGTACAGACGCATAGTAGGAAGCTTGATTTATATGACTATTACCAGACCAGATTTGAGCTATGTTGTTGGATTGGTAAGTCAGTTTATGCAGGCTCCAAGGAAACTGCATTTGGATGCGGCTAGACGCATACTCAGGTATGTGAAGTCCACATTGCAGTATGGACTATTTTATGAGACTGGGGTTCAGATACAGTTGCATGGATACACTGATGCTGATTGGGCTGGTAGCATTTCTGATAGACGTTCTACCAGTGGATATGTGTTCTCTTTTGGGAGTGCTACAGTCACTTGCAGCAGCAAGAAACAGCCTACAGTTGCCTTGTCAAGCACAGAGGCTGAGTACAGGGGTGCAGCAATTGCTGGTTGCATAAGCTACTTTATGATATGCATCAGCCTACAGATGGGCCAGTTGTCATTTATTGTGACAACATGAGTAGTATACACTTGGCAAATAACCCAGTCTATCATGCTAGAACAAAGCACATTGAGGTGCATTATCACTATGTGCGGGAGAGGGTTTTACTAGGTCTTGTTGATCTAGTTTATGTCAGCACAGAGGATCAGGTAGCTGACATATTTACCAAGGCATTGGGCGCAGAGAAGCTGCGCAAGTTCAGAGACGTGCTTGGTGTGCAGGAATTGGGATTGAGCTCGAGGGGGAGTATTGAGATATCGAGCTCCACTCGCGATATGCCAGGGTGACTGTTGTGCATTTATGTCACTGACGTGTTGGTTGCAGATGCGGTTGGTACACCGCCCATGAATAATAGCTACATGATAGCTATCCTTATCTACTCTAGTTCGTGGCTCAGTTAGTATGCCACCTTAGTTAGTTGAGTTTGGTTTGAGACCCATATATAGGGTTCTTCTATTTCTTTGTATGAGAGTTCTTTTTGGCTTACACAACTAAGAAGAGGAAAACTATTTTTTCAGCCTCCACCTCTGTGTGTATTCCCCCATTGTGCAAGTAAGAAAGCTACAAGTGAGTCTCTTTCCTTCTCTCCCACAATCTTGACACGTAGGACATGGTACACCATCTTAGACATGGCAGAGAAACTTTGCCCGACTAAAATATCTCTTCATTAAGAGATTCTCGGAAGCGGGATACTCTGAAAACCTCATAGTTCAACTGATGAACATTAGGACAAGGAGGACATAAGAGGCTACGTCAATGAGTTACGTAGCCTCTTCAAGAAAATCCCCACGAATGAGTGGCCAAATGAAAGAGCGGTTTCCATCGTGTTCATGAACGGAATTCACAGTGAGGAGTTGTACAAGGCTTTGACAGGTAACTTTAGCTTGCATCGAGACATGTTGGCTAGGGGATTCGATGAAGCAATTAGGGTGGATGACCAACTGAGAGAGAGAAGCTCTCAAAGTTTGAACCACGACAACTCCAATCAGAGGACCTTAGAGAGAACCACAACCTCTAGTGAGGGATCAACCCCTAGCATGGAAGACAAGGGAAAGAGTGTAGATCAACGCCAGGAGCTAGCTGAGGTGAGAATGGAGTTAGCATGACTGCAATAATTGGTGAGGAAACCAACACGACCACACTTCCAATGCATGCATTGTGGTAGCAGCACAACCACCTCCCAGTCGAGTGCCAGGATCCTAGATCTAGGCCTTGGGCAAACTGTGGTAGATTGGGCCAAGATGCCATGTACTGTAGCTTGCCTAGGAGATTCCCCTATGTCCAATAGTACAACCTGTTGTACCTGGGGAGCAAGCTGCCAAATTTCCTTGGAAAAGGAGCCCATCTAGCACTTCCAGCACCAAATGATGCAAAGCCCATCATCCTTAGGATGAAGATAAACCTAATGGGCATACCCAGGCCACTAGGACCCTACATGACCCATCCATCGTCCATTACATGGAGGAGCCTAACAAAGACAAAGCCTATGCAAACCCTTAATTCTTGTATGATAAAGAGGGCAATCTAGTCATGATGGTACCAGTGATGGCATTAGGTAGAGGTAGAGGAAGAGGATTCGCATGGTCAACCCAAGATCCAATCTTGTGTTGGACTTGTGGTCACCCGGGCCACATCTCATCACACTGTCTAGAGAGAGAACAAGCGAATAAGGAAGAAACCAACCTCAGATGTGTCAAGTGTGGCATCACTCATCTCTTTTTTGATTGCCCTAGACAGAAGCCATCCCTTGGCAATCGTGCCCTCAGTGCCCTTGGGCTATTCAAAGTCGAGACATTTGACATCGAGGACACACCCATCCCACTACATATCATGACCAGAGCACAAACAAAGCAGGCATGCATATCACTACCGGGACCCAGCAATTTAGATGTAGACTCAGTAGGAAAGAAGAGCCGAAGGAGATGGAAGAAAAAGATTGATGCAAAGTTTACACTTAAGATTGAGAATGTGCCAATGCTCGTGACTAGCAAGAGGGTCACGGATGCAGAAGTAGAGACCACCACTCCAAGGACGATAGAGAAAGGGAGTGCAAAGGTAGGAGAGTATCCCCACCCTAGGCACCAACTTGAGGCAATAGCCAAATCAAGGAGTGGTAAAGGAAGCCCAGGAGCATCTCAAGGATGCTGAGCCTATCTTAGAGGACAAGGACAAGGACCTCTCTAGTGTGAGCATGCTAGTCTCACTTGGACGACCAAGGTCAAGAGACACACCCATGCCATAGGCGGTGCCACCTAGGCCAAGCCTAGATGCCATGAGCCAGTCAGTTAGTCAAGATCAATGGCCAAGAAACACAAACCTGGGAGAGAGACAAGCAATCAGTAACCTCCTTGTGACGTTAGTGACCACCCCAATGACTCTAAGTTTGGGAGACCTACTCAGGCAACACCCCACGCCATGGCAAGAATTGAAACACGGGATGGAAGAACTAATGGAGCATATTGTTGCTGACTTGTAGGATCATGATGCAATCACGCAAATACCCAGCTTGACACTGCACTCCATGCCAAAATCATTACACGTCAATGCCTTTTGGGAAAGCACTAAGACACATGCAGTCTTGCCTATCCTAGCCCTAGGAGATGTAACACGGAAGGGAATCGTAGATACCAAAGCGGGAGTGAGTGTGTTGAGCCATATTGTGCTCCAGGCTTGGGGAAACCTGCCTGTCAAAACCGCTAGGTTCAACATCACTCTAGCTAACGGAACAAAAGTAAGGCCATTTGGAGTCTTAAAGAATTGTCCAAGTAAAGGTCATGGGTGTCCAGTTCTCTATGAACTCCATTGTCATGAAGGGAGTGGACTATGACATGTTGCTAGGATGACCCTGGATGAGGAATGCTCGAGTCATTGAAGACTGGGGCAACGATCTAATGTTTCTCGGGAACCAAATGGAAGCGGTAAAGGTCGAGATGGACACTTGAAAGACAACCCCTGTCGATGTGGATGCCATCTCTGCCATGTTTAGGGGTGATGCACCAATATGAAAGTCTCACGAACCTTTTACCAAATACAACCCTTGTCCTGAGGATGAGCAAGATTGGATGCACATCCTAGTGACCATCGATCTCCCATTCTCAGACGAGGAGGAGACATACACATAGGCTACAAAAACTGCGAGTGTGTATGATGGCCAGGAGCTCAAGTAGCCAACCTAGACCTATCTCTTCCCATGTTCCTAGAAATAGGCTAGAATTGCACGAGATCCTCGAGTATCTGACAAGAAAATTGACTGGCAATCCCGATGCTAATCTCAAGCCCCTCAAAGACCTCCTGGAAAATCTTGAGTGGAAATGAACTAAGGTGCATGACTTGAACTTAATGTACAATTGGGTCTTAGTCACCGACAAAGGATAGGCTAGAGACGAGAGCCTAGGGGATGACGAGCAACCAGGAGGAGCTGATTGATGATGAGTATGAGGACTGCCACTCCAGTAGTGAGGAAACTAGGGAAGAAGTAGAGACCATAGAATACAACACTGAAGGAAGGGTGATAGAACAGCTCAAAGCAGACTCCAAGCCCCAAAAAAGGAGTACTTGTAGGATCGAGAGAGGAGTCATGCAGATGGAGTGCGATCACTCCTGGTTGGAGCATGTGGAAGCAGTAGATTATGAATAAGCAGGGATAGCCCAACCACCAGCAACACCCTTGCTTTGGACAGATGCACCCACCAAGATCCATCTACCAAGGGAAACTCCTTCCTCTAGTGAGGATTGCAAGTTTAATTTTGAATCAGAGGTTAGTACAAAGAGCGACCCGGAGATACCTCAACCTCCTAGGACCAAATGCACCAAGGGGGACTTGCCACTCCACCTAAGGCATAAGCTATTGAAGGAAAAAAGGAGAGGACTGATGAAGAAGGTGTAGGCATAGCAGTAGAAGAAACCACAAGACCTACTGAGATGCTTTATGAAGTTTAAGAAAGATGACAGAGTAGTGGTCATGTTGGGAGCAAAAAGACAAGGATAGACAACTGAGCTGATTGAGGGACCCGCCAAGGTCAAGGAAGTCAACTTGGTAGGGGAAGGCAAGAAGCCTCGACCGGAGTTTATAGTTGATGCCCTAACCGAGGAGGAAGAGGCCAATCTCATTGTGCTCTTGCAAGAGTACGTGGATGTGTTCACTTGGCTCAAAGGCGCGGATCCTAGAGTGGTGACACATAACATACCAATGGCCCCTGATGCGATGCCAGTAAAACAACAACTGTACCCTATGAATCCAAAACATGCCCAAGCCATGAGGCAGGAAATTGATAAGCTAATGAGGGCATAATTTATCTACAAAATAGAGTACATGGACTCGGTATCATCGATTGTGATAGTCATGAAGAAGGATGGGAAGTTACGAGTGTGGGTGAACTATAAGAAGGTTAATGCCACGACAAAAAGGGATAATTATCCATTACCATACACAGAGTACATGCTCGAAAGGATAGCAGGCAAAGAGGCCTACAGCTTTTTGGACGGCTTCTCAAGATACAACTAGGTGCAAGTACATCCCGATGATAGGTGCACAAGACCACATTTGCTACTGGGTGGGGTGTTTTCGCTTACATTCTAATGCCCTTTGGGTTGATGAATGCACCTGCGACCTTTTCGGGGCTAATGTGCACCATCTTCAAAGATATTCTTATATGAGAAGCTAGAGGTGTTTGTAAATGTTCTATGTGTGCACTCTAGTTGGGCAGAACACTTGGAGAAGGTGCGAGCAGTCTTCGAATGATGCAAGCTTTACAACCTGTTATTGAACCCTTTGAAATGCCAGTTTTGGGTCAAGCATAGATGCATCCTAGGGCACATGGTGTCCAATAACAGCATAGCCACTGACTCTTCGAAGGTTAGGGTTATTGTTGACTTGCTGCAACCAAAGGACTATAAGGGAGTTCAGTGTTTCTTGGGTCACACCAGATACTATTGACGCTTCATGTTGAATTATGCATTAATTGCAAGACCATTGTATAAGATGCAGATCGTGTTCGAGTGGACTAATGAGTGCCAATGAGCATATGAGGAGTTGAAGAAGGCTCTTACAATTGTACCAATCTTATGAGCCCCAAATTGGAACGTCACCTTTCACATGCATATAGACGCATCTAAATGTGCTATTGGAGCTGTCTTGTGCCAGCTTGGGGAGCATAATTTGGATTACCTCGTGAGTTTTTCTAGCAGACAACTCACTGACATAGAGATACACTACTCCACCACAGAAAGGGAAGGGCTAGCCATGGTGTTCACTGTGAAGAAGTTTTGACATTACCTCCTGGCCACACCTTTCACCTTCTTCATAGACCATCAAGCATTGCTCTATCTTGTAAATAAGCCATGCACTACTAGATGCATTGCAAGTTGGTTGCATCTTCTTCTAGATTTTTATTTCTCTATGGTGGTACACAAGGGCAAGCAGCACTACATGGCTGATCACATGTCCCGAATACCTATAGGAGAAGTTGCTAGGCAGGGTATAGCTGATGACTTATGGGATGCCCATCTTTTTAGCTTGTCTAGCGAGAAAGATTTTTTCACAGCCAATCTAACGTTGTATTGGGTGGATGATATAGTCCAAGTGCTAGAGCACGGTCTGCCCGATAGTGGGAGCAAGTTATTTCACGATTTGGTTGCCCTATTGAACTAGTAAGCGACCAAGGCATGCACTTCATCAATGAAATGATTGCCCACCTACTCTCAATCTTCTCAGTCATCCACAGAAAATCCTCACCCTACTACCCTCAACCTAATGGCTAAGCAGAATCCACGAATAAGATCTTAGTCAACATCCTTACGAAGGTAGTTTCTACCTCACAGAGTGACTAGGACAATAAACTAATGGCAGCATTATGGGCTTATCGGATGGCCTATAAAACAACTATGGGACAGATGCCCTTTAGGATGACCTAAGGTACTGAGGCAATTTTTTCATTAGAATTATTTGTCCCTAGCTTGAGGATAGCAGCAGAGGAGAGATGGGAAGGGAGGGGAGTTTGGACCAACCGCTTCGTGGAATTGGAATGACTCACTAAGACTCGGCTCCTAGCCACCCATGCCCTAATTTGTGAGAAAGCACGACGAAAGATGTGGTTCAACAAGCATATCAAACAACGTGACTTTGAGTAGGGAGACCTTGTTTTGCTCTACTCGGTAAAGGGCCACAAGCAAAAAATGAAATTCCGAGGGTTGGAGCCTTTCCAAGTGCGCACCATTAGTAGGACGGGCAACGTAGAACTTGAAACCCTTGAAGGTGGGGGCATAGGCTTCTTTAATGGCAGTTGCATAAAGAAGTACTACCCTCCCACACACCCACTGCATGAGCCCCCTATACTGGAAGCCCCTATCAATGTCCGTGTAGCCACCATCACCAAACTAGAGGATGAGGATGAAGAGATAGTAGCACCAGCATACCTACATATCATGGCCACCGCTCAAAGCATGCATGCTTTTGAGGTCTTGATTGACGAGGGAGCTGACTGCAATGTCTTGACTCACACTCGTTGGACCCTCATTGGTTAGCCACAGTTACACCTTACCAAATCTAAACTTAGCCCATTCGGGGGTAGGTGTCATATGTACTCCTAGGGAAGTGCAAGATCACAGTCTCTATCGAATCTAAGAGCCTATCAGTCATCTTCTATGTATTGCCAAATACAAAGGAGGATGCAGGTCAAGAATCATTAGTAGGATGTGCTTTTAAGAAGTAAGCACACTGCAAAGTAGATTATGATCTACAATGCATTCACCTTACCATTGGCAATGTTCGAATCGTAATAGCTTTCAGCAAGGGTAGCAAGGCTCCACCCAAGCTTTCCATGCCACCAATAGAGCTACCTTGGACCAAGCCTAGGGAGGGGGGTCGCGAGTCATCACAACTCACCTAGACTACAAAACCATCACCAATTAAGGCCATCCCCAAAGCCATAGAGCCCACACTTAAATGGGTGACAAAGCACCAAAAATGACCTACTCGTAGCCAGCAAAGACAGCCCCACAAGGCTAACAACTGTCATTCAAAACCTAAACAACCAATCCGGTGCTATTGACATAGGTGCACAATCAAGCTGCAATGGATCCCCAAAGATATGTTGCGAGCTCAAGGATACTATGAAGGCAACACTTGGATATGGGTGCCCAAGAAGAAAAATCCTAGAAGCATAGTCCAACCATGACCATCACTTGCCACCCCATCCCCATGAAGCCACACTCCTACTAAGGCAACGAACACCTAGGAAATCCAAGAGGCCAAGACTATAGAACCCGTGATGGTTACGGTAAAAAAAACCCCAACGAATCTATCCACCCAAATAGTCACGTGATACCCCAGCATCATCTAAGTTCGGAGAGCTTGGCACCCCAGTGGCTGCACATGAAAAGGGCAATGCACCATCTGTGCCATTGGAGCCACCCTTAGTACCCCAAAGCAGCACTAAACACATCGATCAGATTACGAAGCTACCCTTAAATACACCACTGTCACGTCAGTCGCCCCTCAAACCATTAGTGTCTAGCTCAATTGCACCCCAACCACCAACAGGTCTTAGGCCTTCCTACGAGTGATGTTCATTCCTATCGGTCACCAAGGACCTTGCTGAGAATACGCGAGATGACTTGGTGACTTGCATTAAGCTCTTGGATAACATCTTTACCGCATTCGCTAGGATTTATGAAAGACTTGACCTCGGCTTGCTTGATGAACCCCTTGCCACCGAGGTTCATTCCTCATCTTGCACTTGGGAGGAATACGAGTTTATGACCACAACATCCCCCAATGTCTCAAAGGAGTTGATCGATAATGGTGAAATCTCAAAAGAGCATATGTTCATCAGACGACTAATAACATCATACCACAAGCCCCAAAGGCCTACACCAACCGTTGAGCTTGAGGAACTCACTTGCCTCTCCTCATTCCTACAAAAATGGTGTAACCTACGTCTCCAATGGGAGAAACGGGGTTGCCAAATAATGATTAATGATGAGCAATCAAAACAACCAAGTATGAACCCACTTATGTAGCACCAACCTCTTTCAGGGTCTTGGCCATCACTCGATACAAATACCTAGACAACTAGGTCTTGGCCCATCCTTACATTGATCGCATCCTTACAAAAGAAGAGCTATATGTGGCTAGCCGCATCAACTCGGGTGATTTTCTAACCGATATCCTAACTTACATCACCCAAGTATGCATTAGTCCTCATAATCTCGATCGTCATGCCCACTTGGAATACAACCTTGATTTCTACAATTGGCTTCTGCCCAAGTAAATAGCACCCTACTGTGCTCCATGGTCTTGCCTTTCCCATGTCTAATCCTAGGAAGGATTCTTCTAATTCCCAAGGGAGGATGGGGTAAGGCGAAGTAAGGTAAAATCAAGGAAAAGTGTCATAAAATCTTGGAAATGAATAGAACTACTCGAAGAAAAATTCTCTTTTTAGGATTAAAGCACGTTCTTCTTTCCATAAAAGCATGATCAATTCATGTTTATCTTCCAGCAAGAAATGTCTTAAGAATACTAATGTTGAACCATGATATATGACAGGAACCTAAAATGACAGCGCAACATAAAGATAGCAAGCTTCCATTCATAGAAGAAGAGCAAGCTAAGTATGGCTTGATGGTAGAAACGAGGGGCTACAGCTAGTTCATATTCAAGCATGCCATAAACCTAGAAGACACCATCATGGAAGAGGCGCCCATAAAACAACTCGTGGACCAGTGCAGCCTACAAAAGTACGTAGAGAAGGACGAGCAGGCGGTCAACTACGAAAAGTGCACATAATTTTTGAGGAGCTTCAATGCCAAAAGGAACAATGGCATGGTGATAATCAGGAAAGGGGAAGAAGTCCACCAAGTGGAGGTGGAATTGAGCCCTACAGTGGTGGAGAAGGCCCTAGGCTTAACTAGCAAAACCGAGTGATGCCCAAAGAGGGACGTGCATAGCATGCTAGGGATGAACAAGGCTATCGTACACATAGTGGATGGGATAAGCTTAGCAAATATCCCAAATCCTAAGATCAAGCTGTAGGCAAAGATGGTCCACGCTCTCTTTTCCAGTCAAAGGTACAATGCCCTTATGAACAGAATCGAGGTGCTGTTGTTGGAAAGCATTGCAGCAGGATCCCTAGATGAAATATATTGGAACACCTTCGTGCGAAAAACTATTGAAAGCTCAGCAAAAGCTTTGATCACCAGTAGAGTAGTGGTAGGAGGGGAATCCTCAGCCTCCACAGCAAGATCAACTTGAAAGAGGTCCTCCTCCAAGGCATCCAACATTAGGTTCGGTGGAATCCTAACAACCATCATCCGGGAGGCCTTGAAGGACACAAAGGAAGGAGGAGAGGGAGTAAGGGAAACCCCTAATCAATTGCCTCACCACGAACATGTGTAGTCAAGTGAAAGGACTATAAGTGATAAGGAAGAGCAGGATACGTAGTCTGGCCAAGGAGAGCCGAAGGTGAGACGAAGGGAATCCCATCAAAGCTACAGAAGGAGACAAAAGAAACAATGAGAAGGGAGGAATGGGCCGAGTTGAGGAAGGCCAAAAAGAGTCCAAGAGGGTCGAAGATGAGAGAAAGAGAAGAGCCAAGAAAGAGGCAGAAGAGATCAGGATAAAAGAGGATGAAAACATGGCAAAGGCCATGCACATGTCTATAGAGGAGACCCACAGTCCCAGAGAAATGGCCACCTTGAGCCCATGGCATGAAGGCAAACCAAGCAGCAACGCTAAAGTAGCCCCAGTTGTTGCCGAGAGGGGCAATGCCCCATTGCATCCCCTCCCTTCAACTCTAACACCTCAGGCTGCCACCATCACGCAGGAGCCAGTGTCTGCCATGGACACCACTCAGCTCATGTCCATGATGCAGTTCCTAATTACAAAAGTACAAGAAATGGCGCTAGGGTCAAGAGCCAAAAGGTTGGCTACGACGGACACTGAGTCCAAGCAAGACCCAAAGCGGCAAAGGTTGGAAGCATCCACCACCATAGCACTACCAACGATTCCCTCAACTATGAACTATGATGCCTATGTGGCTGAACTCCTAGCCCAGCTAGAGAAGGCTAAGGAAGAGAAGAAGGCCGTGGCTGTGGAACTAGAGGCCGAAAGAGAAGTTACTACGGCCCTACGACTAGAGATGACACGGAAAGCCATTGAGCATCATAATGAAATTTGAAACCTGAAAGAGCAACTCAGTGCCAAAGAAAAGAAGGCGCAAGAGAACGAAGATCGCCTAAGGCAAAGACTAGAGGATGAAGCCCAAGACTTGGTGGTGGAGTAGTGGGACCACAAGTTGCTCATCCAACAACATGCTGAGCTCTAGTAACGAATGGCATGGGTGGAAGCTATGCATGCAGAACTAAGAGAGAGCCCACAACAAGACGGAGACCAGGCATCAAGAGAACAACACCAAGAATAGGAGGATGTCTTGGTATTCTAGCTGTGCTCGGCAATGGAAGAGCAAGGAAGGCTGGAGAGAGAAATAGGAGCCATTTTAGAATTGAAGGAGGAGGCCATACACAAAGCCACAAGAAGCTTGCAAGATGACCTCAAGAATGCCAGCAGGAGGAGGTTGAGGCGCTAATGGCCATGGCCATGACTGAAAGAAAGCTGCACCTGGTAGAGCTAGAAAGCTGCACGCAAACTATTGAAGATCTATCAAAAAGGATCGTAGAAGCCTACTAGCAGTGCTCCATGGCTGAGCAAGGTAGGAGGATAGTAGAAGAGCAGTTGAACCGCTGGGATAAAGAGAATACCCAAATGATGGAAGTGTGGAATGAGCAACAATAGGTGGTAATGAGCTGTCTCACGAGATGGAGAGGGGTAAGGAAAATCTGAAAGAGAAGGCATAGCAACGGGAGAAGCGCAACTTTGAAAGAGTGTGAGGATTGATAGAGCGCTTGGAAAGAGATTCTGAGCATTTTTGTGAAAAGGAAAGACATGACATGCATGATAAACCCTCTTTAACTATCAATGAATTGGGCAGTCAAGAAGACAATTATTATCTATATAGTGAAAGTGTCTTTGCAGATGAAGATGATGCAAGCTTTTCTAGTGAGGTAGTGGATGATGCTTCTATTGAGCAGAGGAATACAGGGTTTATGTTTGCTCACAACTTGTTTGATTAGACAATTTTATTTGGTTCTGTGGTCTCTGACTCAACAATGTATGACCTATATGCACTTGACTTGGTGTACACAGTTCAGTACATGGAAATATTTTTATGTACATAGTTTTTTTAGAAGTTTAGAGAAATACAGAGTTGCTGTCTGCTCACATGAATGTTTGGGTTTGACAACTTTGCTAGGTCTTGATCCAGGAGGTAACCTGGTGTTAGATCAGTGCTTTATATGTTGGACCTTGAATGTGAATATACATAGTGTAGCATCATCAATGCTTGATATGCTGGACTTGAATGTGAATGTATGTAGTGTAGCATCATTTGCTTTCATACTCTTGCCTCTCAGAAGTTCTCTTAAAGAAGGGAAAATGGGAGGAAAGTAGGTGCTGAATTTTAGTCTTCTTCTTTAGCTCGGCATAAAGATGTATAGGGTTTTGGGGCAACTCAAGAATAGCTCGTGGTCACCCCCAAGCATCCTACTCAGATATGCAAGATAGGCATGATTCATCCTTTTCAGATTTGTATTGACTGCACTGAAGCTCAAAGGTGTGTCTATTGCAGTGAGCTTGAGGGATGCAATTGAAAGATGCCATTCTATGTAGGGTATATCACAAGGAAACTCTATTATCATTAAGGTTTCAGAGTATGCAACTTGGTCGGCTTTGTTTTACAAATATAGGACTGATTGCTTGTCCCACTCACTATCTAGAGTAGATGATGCCTATTTTTAGCATGCTTTCAAGACAATTCTTGTAGCAATGCAAAAGAAATTTTGGGAAATTGGAAAATCTGAGAGGTGGATTATTCAGAAAAATGTTTGATAGAGAATACAACACTTGCTAACCGATTGAGCACACTACTTTGCTGAGTATCTACTTCAATCACACAACTGGTTGATGATTCTGGAAGAGATTATTTCCCATGCTCTAGCTACTTGCAATTGAAAATGAATAGCAATGAGCCACCATTTTTCAATGCATTTGGAGTAGCTATGCAGGAACAAGTACACTATGCAATAAAAAACATGCTTATCATGAAGATTATGAAGAATACACATGGTATGAACATCAATCTCATGATCAACAACATTATGATCCATAACCTTCCTACCATGGGGGATATTATGGACAACAGTATGACTATGATCCAAAGTTGTATTATGACTGTGAGTACAATGAGTATTGGTATGACCAAAAACATGCATATGACAATGATGAGAACTCTATTGAGTTGCAACATGCAAGTGATGGTTAGAATATTTTTGGACAGCAACAACATGCCAACCATTATGTTTATGGTCATCACCAAAAGCAAGGACACCCTTGCAATCATTTTCGACACTCTTCCATGAATGAGAATCATATGGGAAGGCCACAAGGATTTGAGAATGGTTTCAATTCTTTTGATATGCATACAAATGGACTGTCATACATGAATGGGTAGCAACATGTATATGATCATGATCTTGGATATGAGTAGCATTATGCTAGTGAACATGGGCAACATGTTGATCAGTACCTCTATGATGATCAGCCATCCCATAGTCAATATTATGATGATGATCAACCATTTCCTAGACATTAGCATTATGCTAGTAGAAATGAATGTGGTCATGACTATGGAAAACCATTTAATCATGAGAAGTATGACAATTATAGTGGCTAGCATGATGTTATTCGAGGAAAACTCTTATAACCAATGATGATAGATGCACAAGGATTATGTTATAGATACGTTGATGAACCAATATCTTCTAATCATAAAGATATATGTAGGAAAAGGAATGCTATAAGTGGTGTTGGTTATAGAGTTTCTGAATGATGAAGAGGAAGCTGAAGAGGTGGAACAGGAAGTGGATAGTAAACTCCAAGATGGAGAGTCTTACAAATCCTTTGAAGTTGATCATGATGCCTATTAGCTTTTCAACCTACGTCATGCTAAAGACCAAGTGAATGCAATAATTGAAGAGGGACATGTAAAAAAGGAGCTTCATGAATCCATACACCAATCTATGGACTCAAATGACATGTTCTCAATTGATGACCTTATCTTTCCATTTGATCCAAGGGATCATGAGGATGCTTCCTTGTTTCCATTTGACCCGAGAGGAAATGATGGGATATATTTTTCTACACAAGGAACTTATGGTTGTGATGACTATTTTGATGGTTATCCATTTGACCCTAGAGGCATATTGGACTTCAGTAACTTTCATTGTAGGTGGGTTGTAAATAGCACTTGTTTTACTGATTCCTCAACATATTCAATCATCCTCTCTAAGGCTTCATGATTCCTTCAAAATAGTGGGATTATTGTAGTTACTGGATAGTGGATAGCTTGCTCTGTGAATTTTTTGTCATGAATTACATGGTCCTTTTGGCAATATGATTGAATTCTATGTGTTGGACATGTTCCATATGGTCTTTTCTATACATCAAGATTTTATTTGTGCCATTTGGACTCTTCTATCACGAGTTATGGGAAACTTGTATTGGCTGCCATGTTTTACAGTTTACAACAATCCATCGACCTCTATTGGTTATTATTTTGAAGGACTCCTCTTTGTGGCATGAAGATTTTTATTTCAGCATGGAGTCTTGGTTCATCATGACTTCATCTATTTCAAGCTATTCTTGTACTCATCCTTGTATCTTGTCCCAAATTCAACTTTGAGGACAAAGCTCTTCTAGGCCGGGATGGCTTGCAATAGAGTAAAAGTGCCTAAATGCCTTAGCCAATATTTAGCCTACTAGGGTTAAGTATAAAAGGCTAAGTTGTAACTAGCCTAGGATATTTTTGCCATTCTATAGCATTAAATGTTTTAGGTCTCAACTTCCCACCAACTAAGAGGATGCATACTCTTGGCCACCATATCTTGTGGTGCATAACATACTACAGCCTCTCATCATTTGATTCTTAGCAAACATTGGCAATATTGTTTTATTCCTAGCTACCTTGGCTATGGTTTCTTGGTTAAATAGTTTGTTTCTTTTTATTTTTACTTTAATAGCTTCCTATGGGAATTAGCTTCTTTACAAGGCTTCGAGGTTGCACTACTTCCTTCTTATGGGACAGCAGGGACAGTGAGAGTGTCAATTTAGGGGCAATAGGATGCGGTTTTGGTCGATAAATCCATTGATACTCTATGGGTTTGGTAGCCTTAAGTTTAGGCACAATTTCTCAATTCTAGGCGGCCTTGAAAGTTTTGAAGATAGGCCAGGAGGTGGCACCTAAGAGGCACACATGATGGCACTCATGATCTTAGGCAACCAAATCCACTTGTCACCTTCATAATAGCCTTGAGCACACAATAGTGCTTTAGCCGCCCATTGCAGCTTGGCTGTTCATTTGGTTCTATACCATCGACCTTGTTGCTTAGGCTTAGGGCATGATGTTTGGGGGTTATGGGTCCATGTAGGTTGGCTTTTAGGTGGTCGTGATTGTCGTTTGGGCACCCATTTGAGTTATGGCTTAGTGGTCTGGGCCATGTCTTCTTTCGGTTGCAGTTGTGTCCTGGTGGGGTGCGACGAGTCATGACCCCCCTCTTTACACTTTGCACTAGGCGCCCCTACCAGTGGCTTTGTAGGCTTAGATGGAGCCAAGCTGCCCTTATTGAAAGCCGTCACTATGTGCACTTTGCCAACAACTAGGTGAATGCACTTCGAGTCATAGTCAACAACATTGCAATGGGCTTGCTTCTTGAATGTGTGACCCAATAGCAATTCCCTACTAGCGGCCTTAGTGGTAGGTAAACACATATAAGATCATGGGGAGGTTTTCAGTCTTGATAGAGACTACTAATTTGCACTTTCCCAGCAGTGGTTGGGTAGGACTACACTTTGAATGGGTTGAGCTTAGCATTTGTGGGCTACAATTGGGGCAGACCAATGAGAGTCCAATGCTCATGGGTAAGGATGTTGAAGTCATCGTCCTCATCGATAAGTGTATCGAAAGCATGTGTTTTTGGAGCAGTGACTATTATTCACAAGTAAGCAAGTGCTACTAGTTCCTCTTTTGTGTCCTTGATCTTTGTGATGGTGGCTACTCTCACATTGACAAGTGGTTTTAGAGCATTGGCAGCTCATGCAACTCTTGCAGTGTACTTTTTCACAAATTAGAGCATGGGTAGCTAAGAGCCGAATCTAGATAGATGTTCTAGCTCTACTAGGTGTTCTATCCATGCCTCCTTTCCATCATATCTCTCTTGTATTTCTACTCTCAAGCTTGGAATAAAAAAATCTGCTAGCAGGATTGCTTCGGTCCCATAGATCATCTTGAAGGGTTTTTTCCCCACTGCCAACTTGTAGGTTGTCCTATAGGCCCATAGTGATGCCATGAGCTTGTTATCCCAATAGTTGTGTGAGGTAGAGACTACTTTAGTTAGGACATTGACTAGCATTTTGTTCGTTGAATCCTTCGCCTGACCATTGGCTTGAGGGTAGTAAGGTGATGTTTTCCTATGGATGATCAAGAATGTGGATAACAAATGAGTAATCACTTCATTAATGAAGTGCATGCCTTGGTTGCTAACTACCTCGATGGGGTAGTCCAATTGTGAGATCATCTACTCTTAAAGGAACTTAATCGTAGTCGTAGCATTATTATTCCTAGTGGCTCGAGCTTCAATCCATTTTGTGAGATAGTCACTGGCCACTACGATATACTTGGCCTGGGAATACTATGTTGCAGGGCTGATCAGCCCAATGAAGTCAATTCTCCATTTTTCAAAGGGTTATCATGCTATAATTGGAATCAACTCTGTTTTATCTTTATGAATAGGGGCTTTAGTCCTTTGTCACTCATCACAATGCTTTACAAATTTGGCAGCATTGCAGAATAGGGTGGGCCACCATAGTTGATATTGTAGCACCTTGAGGGCCGTGGTATCTCTGTTGAAGTGCCCTCCAGTGATTCCAGCATGCACTTTGGTCAGTACATCATGCATTTCATGCTCACACATGCATCTTCACAATAAGGCATCCTATCCCAACCTATAGAGCTGGCCGCCAATTAACTGATAGGGCTGAATCTTAAGAATAAGGTGCTTTAGCCTTGCCTTTTTGATAGGTCTCTTAGGTAATCTGTGCTTTAAGATCTAGACTATGTCATCTGCCCAATATGGCATTAAGTCTACCCCCTGAACAAGTCATTTTCATTGGATATGCAAAATAGGTGCGCATATTGGGTAAGTCATCTACAATCCCTTGACCAAATGCTTCTCCTATGGTTATGTGGGACATGTGATCAGCCATGTAATGCTACTTGCCCTTGCATACTACCATAGAGAATTCAAACTCTAAAAGCAAAAGCAACTATCTAGCTATTCATCCTATAGGATAGGGTTTGTTTATAGCATAAAGAAAAGCTTGATGGTCCACAAAGAAGGTGAAAGGCATAGCCAAAATATAATGTTGAAACTTCTTTACAGTAAATACCATAGCTAGTCCTTCCCTCTTTGTTGTGGAGTAGTTCATCTCTATATCCATGAGTTATCTACTAGCAAAGCTCACTGGATAGTCAAAATTGTGTTCACTAGAGTGGCACACAACAACTCCCATAGCAAACTTTGACACATCAATGTGCACATGGAAGGTCATGCTCCAATCTAGGTCTCGTAGAATAGGTGTGGTAGTGAGAGCCTTTTTCAGTTCCTCTTAAGTGCATTGGCACTCCTTGGTCCACTCAAATACAATTAGCAACTTGTAAAGTGGTCTAGTAATCAATGCATAGTTCAAGACAAAGTGTCGATAGTACCTTGTGTACTCTAGGAGGCATTGGACTTCCTTATAATTTGTTGGTGGTAGCAAGTCGACAATAACCATGATTTTGGAGAAGTCAGTGGTGGAAATGCCATTCTTAGACACACCATCTGCCCTAGGATACGTCCGTGCTTAACCCAAAACATGCACTTTAGGGGGTTAAAAGAGAGACTATATAATCTACACCATTCAAAGACTACATGAAGCTTATCTAGGTGTTCCATCCAACTAGAGTGTATACATAGGTCATCCACGAATACTCTAGTTCTCCCCTAAGCATGTCCTTGAAGATGGCACACATTAGACACACTAGAAGGTGGCAGGTGCATTAGTCAACCCAAATGGCAGGACTATGTAAGCAAACATGTCCCATTCCATGGCGAATGTTGTCTTGTGCCTATCATCATGGTGCACCTGAACTTGGTTATAGCCCAAGAAGCCATCCAGGAAAGTGTAGGCTTCTTTTCCCGCTACTTTCTTGAGCGTGTGCTTCGTGTAGGGCAATGGATGATTGTATCTCCTAGTTGCAGCATTGTGTTTTTTGTAGTTTACACACACTTAGATTTTTTCATTCTTTTTAGGACAATCACGATAGGTGATATCCAATCCGTGTGCTCAATCTCATAGATGAATCTGGCCTTCAATAGTTTATCGATCTCTTCCTTATCAATGGCGTGATCAAGCTTTGGATTCATGGGCTAAGTTCATTGTTTTACTGGTGTCACATTTGGGGTCATTGGAAAGTTATGCATTACGACTCTCCACAATCGACTCCTTTGAGTTCCTAAGGACCACGCAAATACGTCTATGTACTCTTGCAAGAGAGCAACGAGATCAGCCTCCTCTTGCTCTGTTGGCTATTGACACAAGTCAAGGCTTCTCCCCTTCCCTTGCTAAGTTGACTTCCTTGACTTTGGCAGGCCCTTCTATTGGTTCGCTTGTCTATCCCTGCCTCTTTGCTCCCAACAAGATCACTACTCTACCTCCATTCTTGAATTTAGTGAAGTGCTTTGGTAGGTCTTGGGGATTCCTTTATTGTTTGGCCTTCGACCCCTTTGTTTGTCCTCTCTTTTCCTCCTTCAACCTCCTCTGTGCCTTAGATGGACTGCCAAGTCCCCCTTGGTGTGTCTAGTTGTTGGGACCTAAAACGGGCCGGCACTGGCTCATGCACTAGCCGGACCTCTATCATGCGCTCAACAACCCCACGGCCTCACGGCCAGGAGCGTGGATGACACATACATTATCTTCCTAAGCATCTTGCATTTGTATGACGTCTTGTAGTCCAACTCTAACCCAATTAACACTCCTCAGAGGGAGTCCCATCACATTGCCAAATAGCACGAAGCACAAACATAGGAGGTCCTCCCACGGCTAAATGCCGCTAACTCACTGCGACTCTCCTACACCTTGGGGATTGGCCCCTTGATGCATCGCTAAACATATATAACACACACAGACACAAACTCCTCTCTTTTATGATTCGCGTATTTCCAGGAGATATACCATGCTTCCTCACTTTCTTTCCCTTAGACCCAACGCCTAGCCTACAGCTTGGACAACCTTACTCACTCAACGTTGGTCATATTCCTCTAAAAAGCAATTGCTATGCATCCAGGAGGTATTGTCTGATACATTTTAAATTTCATGCTTCATGCAAATTGTGAATGTACACGTGCTCAAACAATTAAGAAAATCAGCATTGGTGCTTAGTGCAAAACATTTCTTTCAATGAATTTCTCTATCAACCGTATGCAGCGTTGCATGAACCTAGCACCGAGAAACCCTCGTGTTACTAGGTTCTTAATCTTTAAATATCGTCCAATCTATATGGTATGCATTTAAAAAAAAACCAGCAAACTTTCTATCATTTCAAACAACATTTACACGCTTTTCATACACTCCAACCCCCTCACCCGTTTAGGTTGTGCATATTGCATAGGTTTAGGGTTCATTTTTCACATTTCTATTGCATAAAAAGCCATAAAAACTCACTATAACATAAAAGTAGGGCTGAACTGAGGCTAAACCTCATACTTCAAACCCCCCATACATCCACAAACATGAATCTTATTTTTCCTTAATTTTTGACACTCAAAATCTATTTTTCCCCTTATTTTCCCTATTTTTCTTGTATTTTTTCCAATATTTAATGATTGAAAATTCAAAATGGGTTATGGGCTGTGGCCCTTAGGTTCATTTGCAGCAAAAAGACAAGTTTAGTTGGTGTGTCTTATGATATTTTTCATTGATATCTCAATAACACCCAATTTTCCCATATTTTGCATATTTACGGGTTTTTCACTACTAATTTCATCCACAACACTTATGATTCTCTGATTTTTTTATCATAAACAGTTGAAAGACATTGAAGACAACATCATAATACATTATCATCTCATGGGAACAAGAATGCATCAAGCAAATTGCATAAAAACACCATTTTCCTTCATAAAAATGAGATTACCGTTCTTTTGCGAGTTGCAGGTTTTTATTTGCCATATTTCGGGACTGATTTCCAGCCACCATTACTGCTCATGACAGTCCACATTCAGCAATCTTCAATCTTCTTACACCATGGAACAATTCGGTCTTCATTGGACAAGCATCCATCATCCATTCTTCTTCTTCCTCTTCACCACATGAATCTACCTTTAGGGGAGAGAGAGGGAGGAGAGAGAAAGACTGAAATCAGAGATCTTCATAGAGACCGCCATTGGAGGAGCGAAGCACAGCGATAGAGTCCACAGACAGGGAGGATTCAAGCCCCATTATCAATTGGGGGGTTGTTTGCAGCAGCCAAGTTGCCTCTCCATCCTCCATGGCGCATTTTTCAAGCGCCATCTTCCTCCATGTTTTTTCATCCCTCTTCATTCTCTCTCCAAGTTTTTTGCTTCATAAGGTGCCTAAAATTTTAGGGGGGGGTCCAAACTCAAAAGGCATGCCCAATTTGGCCTCCCAAGTGTCCACCTTTTCATATCTTGACCATTTTGTGGCCATTTCCCCGTCCGGACTCGGAATTGAGCTCTGAAAAATCCTGGGCGTCCGGCTTGGCATCTCGTATTGGCCGTAACTCTTGCCAACTCGCACGACTGTCTGAAAAATTATGAAAAATCAACAAGTGCCGCTCGGGCGCTGTTAAAGCACTTTGGCGCTTAAAATCGTCCTAGATCGAGCCGCCGCCTTTGACATTGGATATTTTTCCCTTGATATTCATAATTTTTAGCTATTTTTAAGCACTTCTCGGCACCAAAATTCCGCTCTCATTGGCGACCACGGGATAGGGCAACTCAGCCCGTCGAATCCACGAACATATCTGCACATAAGCAACCAAAGAAGCATCAAGCTAATACAAAACAAATATACGATAAAACTCAGCACAATGCTCCCCCTACCCCCTGACAGAACCAAGGCATGACATCCACAAGGAGTAGGCCTAGCATCATCTAAGAGAAGATCCGAAGCGAGTCACTAACCAACTGCTCCAACACAGCCAAACTAAAAAAAACCTATCAAAGAGATTGCCCTAAGTGGTGGTCTGAACTACCTACCAACTAAAGACAACACAACTAGGAGCTCCTACTAGGCGAGGACTCCTATAGCCTGATCAAGAAGTATTTTCTTTTAGTACATTTCTTCTTTTAGGGTTTTTATTTTATTGACATACTTGGGCATGTAAAAAGGAGGGAGCTGAGCGTAGTGACCCAAGGAGAACAGGGCATGGGCCTCACGACCTGTCTCGGCACCCAAGAACCTACCAAGCCCTCGCAAGGCGACACTTAATCCTTTTCTAACACTTACTTTTATTTTCGCTCCAACCTTCCTTAATTAATTTCTTTTTTTCAGCTAGAAGCCACCCCTAGGAAGACAAGGTATCGGCCCCAGGTCTGACTCGTCCCCAGGAACCTACCAGGCCTTCGCAAGGCGATGATCAACTGCTTATACATTTTCATTCCTTTTCTTTTCTTTGATAGGGGTTAGAACCCCTTTTTACACACCTTTGTATATATAGATGTCCCTTAAGATATTCAAGGTTCCTTTTCTCTTTATCCTTATTTTTTTTTTGGCAGGCTTCTCTAACTGCCTCACAACTAACAAGAACTCCTAGAACGGCTACCTAGCAAGTGAGCAGAACAGGGTCACTAGAACTCCCTTCTAAAACAGGTCTTTGGACGCTTAGTAATGTCTTTACAGGAGGCAATGACTACTCCGACCTCCCTCAAACATACTAAACCGAAACCTCGGGGCTTCATGCCTTGGATGCCGGTCCCCAATAAGAAATGAAAAACCCCTTAACAAGTACTCAACCACATATAACAAACAACCACAGTACTCATAAAGGATAGATATCACCTGGATAGGGCCACGAGAAGCGTCGATGCCGCGACAAAGGCTCCCTCCAAGCTTGCCTTCAAACCTGTCTAGCACAGAACTCAAACAAGATACCGTTAACTGCACCCGCACTAAACATATAACTGGCCCTCTTGGCCTAATGAAATAAAACACTTCACTACAAAACTAAATCGGCCCTCTTGGCCTAACGAAATTAAACATAGTAACACCTACACATCCTTCCTTGGAATAGCATGGATATACAATCATAAGCTCCTTTTCCAAGAGGGAAAACAGGCTCATAGCCCTAAACTAAATGCATGAGGTTATGACCCATCCCTCTTGCATAGATAGCAAGAGGCGTACGCATAATATGATGTCTAATCAACCTATGGGTCCCAGATAATAACGGTAGATTGGTCTCGGCGACTCTCTGCATCACCCATATCAACCATTGTCTGCCATATATTGCATGTTCTGATAACACACCCCCACAAGCGGCCAGGTCCTGTTTCATCATTGATCACAATATCCAAACTAGGACCACAATTAAAGAAGAGGTCTTCCTCATAAGCAAGATTTGCTAATGAATCCACAAACTAATTCCAGTAACGTGGAATCAACTGAAAAGACACTCTCTCAAACTCCTCAAGTAGGGTCATCGCAGTCCGATGATACATACAAAGAATGGGATTCCGCACTGTGTATGTCCCATCTAGCTGATTCAGGATCAACTGGAATCCCCTTTTACTAACAATCGACGAATACCACCTTGCTTGGCAATATTTAGTCCCATAATCAAGGCTTTATACTCCGCCATATTGTTAGTGAATCCTACCCCGAGATAAGCAGCTAACTTCATCGTAACTCTTCGTCGAGTTTCTCGGATTACCACTCCCACACTTCCTTTTCTGTTAGGGCCCCTGGACGCTCCATCAAAATATAACGTATACGTCCATAATGGGTTTACACAGCCGGCCATCGCGAACTCCTCTATTCGTAATTATGGTAATCAAAGTTTAGCATGTTGAGAGGATGAACTGACGGCTCCATCCCACCTTCTTCATTGAACTCAACAGGGATACTCGTCAACAGTCGCAGACAGTGATGGCAGAAGACTTTAATCTCCCACACAAAAGTTTCGTCCTCTTGCTCAATCACCTTATATCCTTTGCTCCACCAAATGAGTTTCCCCTGATGGTATCTTTGCTCCAGATATGGGTGCTCCAAATAAGGGATTAACTGACCCATCAACCGTCTTTTAAGCTCTTTTCCGCAGGTCTCAGATCATTCCTAGCATGGACCTGCAATGCATTTCCTTTGTATTAGCAGACTTAGAAATAGTAAGGTTTAATCTTATTAAGATTAACCTTATTCTTAAACTCCACTCCTTGTAAATCAGCTAATAGGGCTGTAGACTTATTCTTCCCTAACCTAACGATTTTGTAGGGTCCATCCCATTTAGGCTCCAATTTTCCTGGGAAAAGCTCCCTACGTGCATCATAATATAAAACCAGTTGTCCCTTCTTAAAAGTGTACTTCTTCGCTTTTAGATCATGCAACTGTTTCATGCGACGTTTAGCCACCTCTTGCTGTAATAGGCTTTGCAACTTAATTTCATCCAGGTGTGCTAAGGTCGTAAATCGCTCTAATAGGGCGTCCTCATTACCCAAAGAATGGTTTATTGCGAATCTAATAGTCGGTAACTCAATTTCTAAGGGTAAAACACACTCTTCACCATAAACTAGTTTGAATGGCATATGGCCAGTGGCTCGCTTGAACGTGGTATTATATGCCCATACTGCCACATACAGCTTCTTATCCCAATCGCGTTTCTTTTCAGACACGACTTTCGATAGGATACCCACAAGCTGCTTGTTAGTGCTTTCAACCTGCCCATTCGCCTGCGGATTATAAGGAGTCGTTTTATTGTGCTTGATCTGCCAAGCCTCTGTCAAGCTTTTGATCACCTTATTCAGGAAATGGGTTCCACGGTCCGACACCAATTCTTTCGATGGACCAAAACGGCATATTATCTGCTCTAAAAGGAAACTAGCAGTTTCTTTAGCATCATCAACCCCTTGCCGATATAATGTACCTGCGATCAAGGCAAACTTTAACGCTTGCTGATTAATTTTCCTTCTCTCAGCTTTAGATAATTCGGATCCAGCCTCTCCCATCGATAAATAATGCATTATTACAGCATACCAGGAGGGAATAGACGCCATATCTATTTTAAATAATAACTCCATGTCACTACCTTCAGCAGACTCTTTTGGCTCCCCAAAGTCCACAAGACATTCCACGATACCTTGCAACCTTGGTAGCTTACTCCTGATCTCATAATCGAATTCCTGCAAAGTGATTAACCACTTTGCTAGACGATCGGGCGGCTGTAGCTTATTCATTAATAGTCGAAGCCCCTCCGCCTTCGTATAAAGCACGACTTTCTCATAGAGAATATAATGCCTGAATTTCTTGGTCCCAAAGACCATTGCCATACACAACTTCTCCATATAGGTATAATTGATTTCGGATACCCCCAGCTTCCAGCTAGCAAAAGCAATCGGGTGGTACCACTTCTCTCCGCAAATTTGGGCTAAACAGCAGCTGATACTATGCATGGTGGATGTTGAAAATATATAGAACACCTCACCTCTTTTAGGTGCTTTTAAAACGGGAGCTTTTACTAGCTCCTGCTTCACATCCTCAAATGCTATCTTACAAGGGTCGCTCCATACAAACAAACAGCTAAAGGACAATAGATTTCTAAGTGGCAACGTTCTTTCTGCCAAGGTGTTTATGAATCTACGATAATAACCAACTGAAGACAGAAAGCTATGAACTTCTTTCAGAGTGCGTGGTGGACCCATGGAAACTATAACTTTGACCTTCTCGGGATCTGTCGCAATTCCTACCGAACTGATCACATGACCCAGCAATAGCCCATAAGGTACTCCAAAAACACACTTCTATGGGTTTAGGGCGATGCAAAATTGTCTACAGCGCTCAAAGCATTTTCTTAAAATGATCAACTGCCTTTCTTTCACGATGGCGGCCCCTAAGTCATCAACAAACACCTTCAACTCCTCAGGGGATATGTCACCGAATGTCTTATTTGCCGTTCGTTGCCACGAACTAGGCGCATTGCATAAACCAAAGGCCATCACATGGAACGCAAAAGTACCAAAGACAGTAATAAAAGTTTTTTTCAACTTGTCCGCTTCTGCAATTGCCATCTGGTTCTATCCTGCAAAGCAATCCATAAACAAATATATCTCCCTACCCGCTAATTGATCCAAAATCTGGTCAATAAATGGCAACGGGTAGTAGTCCTTAACTGTCTGCTTATTCAGCTCCCTAAAGTCTACACATAATCGGATTTGATTATTATTCTTCTTTCAGATCACAACTGGCGAACACCATTCCGTGTGTTGCACAGGAAAAATCAAACTCGCTTTCCGAAGCTTTTGTAACTCTTCAAACAGCCCGTCCCTCAGTTCGAAAGGCATACGCCTTACTTTCTATCGTACAGGACGACTGCCCTCTTTCAACGGAATTGTATGAACAGTAAGACTAGGAGGAATGCCTCTCAGCTCATCATAACTCCAGGCAAAGATATCGCGGAATCCTTGAATCAAGGAACATAGTCCTCCCTTTCTGCTGTGCTGAGCATAGAACCTAATTTGATTGGTCGCGAATCGTTTGGCATACCAAGGTCTAGCTCGATAACATCTGCATCTCTTATGCGATCTTGGGCCTCATCGACTCGTTCAAAGTGATCTGATAGATGTCTTCCATGGTGGATCCCTCTTTGGACTCATCACTCGATGATGTCTCACTAGCAGATAAATCTTCTACCGTCTCCAATTCTGTAGAAGATAGAGGAGCTCTCTCACTCTGGGGGGACTCAGGATAAGCATCAACCACCATGCACTGAGCACCTCTGCCGAATATCAGCCGACCGGTGGGTATATCCACTTGGCAGTCCGCTTGCAAGATCCAAGGTCGTCCGAGTAATACTTGGTAACTTGGACGCCCTGCAAAACGAATCACCCTAAAGTCCAACAAGCATTCTACATTTGCAACAGTGACATGGACCTTAGTAATGCAGCCTTCCGGCTGTCTCAAACTATCATCCGCCATTCTGAGAATTGTGGAGGTATCTTTCTGGATCGCAAGACCCAACCTTTCCATCAGTTCAGAACTCATAATGTTAACAGATGATCCCGTGTCGACAATGGCATAATCTACTAATATCCCATCAACATAGGCTGCAACCCTTGGGCAATGCTTCTCAGCATGCTCGAACCAATCATCACCAACTCGCGCAATACCCAAAGGTTCTACGATATACCCGGTACGCAGGATCTTTCTAAATTCCTTGCGTACTCCTGGGGAAAGCTTAATAAGTTGCAAAAGATTCACATCCGGCTTGACTTCGCAAAGAGAGCTCGCCAAATTGAATTCATGATAGTTCGATAGAGTTCGCTTTTCACGCCAAACCATCCGCTCTTTAGGTCGCTGAACCGGCTTTATTGCCTGTTTTTTAACTTTCACCTTCTTCTTTGGTGGTTCCTTATCGGCTTTACTCTCCACGTGCTTCAAACGTCCCCCTTCCATGGCAGGATCCAAAACTTGCATTCCTTTGTTCGCCTTGTTTAGGGTTTCCGTCGACAGGCTTATCCTTGTCGGCCTCTCTACCCTTTTGACCTCTTGTAAGGACAGCTCGCAGATGAGAGGTTTCAGCGTCATTAATGCGTACAGCCGCAATCAAACTAACCCCACTACCACTAGGTAGCTCCTCCACTGTAGTCTTTGGTCGTTGGAGTATTTGTTTAGGCCCGTCTTCTCGCTGGGAATCATTTCCTTGTGCACGATAATTAACAGGCCCTGGTTGCCGACTACCTCGCTGGAGGGAACTGATCTTACTCCAGCAAGTAGCTGCTAAATGGCCAGATTTTCCACAGATGTCGCACTTGACGTTTAGGCAGTTTCTTGGATAATGTTGCCCACCACACCATTTGCAACTAAACCTTGAAGGTGCACCCTTATCTGGGTATCTACTTCCTATCAAATTTTGTTGTTTTTTAAGGAAGTTGACATCAACGGCTATTTGTCGATACTGCTCCGTAATCATGTCGGTATAATGCTTCATCATGTCCTTAACCTCGCCAAGAACATTGGAAGTGCTCGACTCGTAGCCTTGATCATTACCATGTCGTTCCATCGGCCTAACAATTCGATTAGGCACTGGTTGTTGAGCCACAGGCATGGTATTAGAATTGATTGCCTGGCCTCCACCATTTGGAGCCATTTGATTGCCCGTAGGCATCGACATGCTAGAGGGAGCTGGTAATAAAGGCACATTCTGCATCATGTTCCCTCTCCCATTAGGATTAGCCATCGCTATCCCTTGGCCACTACTGCCATTGGCCGTCGCCATATTGTTTCCCAATGCTAGACCCATATTCGAATTGCCTCGAGAAGCATAGGCTGCTTGTAGTCGGGATTCCACCTCTTGTGCTCGTGTAATGGCAGTATCTATATCCCCCAAGGGGACACTACTCAACTGCAATTGGATGTTAAAGTCCAAACCATGTAGGAAATATTGAAATTGGGCAGCTGCGGGGATAGAAATAGAGGTGTCCAACTTACGGAAAACCTCTTTTATTTTCTTCGCATAAGCACGAATATCCTCGTGTGATTCTTGGCGGGTCACGTTGAGTACACGTAACCAATATTGCCCACCCCTTTCAGAGGCAAACTCCCTTCGAAAAGCTCCATAAAATGCATCAATATTCAATATGGTTCTAGCTTCTAAACCATGATACCATATGGCAGCTCTTCCCTTGAGAGTCATGTTGAAGAACATCATTAAATGCCCTTCTTCTTGGATGCGACAGTTAAACATCAGCTTTTGAAACTCCCTGATGTGGAGTTCTGCATCTTCCTCAACTAGCCCATTAAAAATGGATAGCCGGTAACCTAGAGCCAGCAAATCAGTCGTTCCTGCAGGAATTGCAATAGGCTGCGCCATGACGAGAATTGGATTTGCACTAGGAATAGGGGACGGTGGGGTTGCACCTCCCGCACTTGATGTAGACTGGCTTATGGAAGGAAGGGGAGCACAGGAGCTTCCACCTTCTCCTAACTTACTGCTTGTGGCACCAAGACCACTAGATCCACTCCCTCGTAAGGGTTCAGCACCGCTACGCTTAGGGGAATATCTCCTAAAAATTTTAGCACGTCGCCTAGCTCTTTCGTCTCTCTCTTGCTTTTGGATTTCTGCTAGACGATGCTTATCGATAAATAACGGATCAATCCCAGTATCCTTTGGCATAAACTGCTAACTAGTCCCTAGACAACTAGGATTCGAGGACCGCCACTTCTAAGCAGCTCCCGGCAAACGCACCACTGCTGGGACCTAAAACAGGCCGCGGCACTGGCTCATGCACTAGCCGGACCTCTATCATGCGCTCAACAATCCCACGGCCTCGCGGCCAAGAGCGTGGATGACACATACATTATCTTCCTAAGCATCTTGCGTTTGTATGACGTCTTGTAGTCCAACTCTAACCCAATTAACACTCCTTAGAGGGAGTCCCAGCACATTACCAAATAGCACGAAGCATAAACATAGGAGGTCCTCCCACGGGCTGAATGCCGCTACCTCACTGCGACTCTTCTACACCTTGGGAATTGGCCCCTCGATGCATCGCTAAACATATATGACACACACGGATACAAACTCCTCTCTTTTATGATTCGCGTATTTCCAGGAGATATACCATGCTTCCTCACTTTCTTTCCCTTAGACCCAATGCCTAGCCTATAGCTTGGACAACCTTACTCACTCAACGTTGGTCATATTCCTCTAAAAAGCAATTACTATGCATCCAGGAGGTATTGTCTGATACATTTTAAATTTCATGCTTCATGCAAATTGTGAATGTACACGTGCTCAAACAATTAAGAAAATCAGCATTGGTGCTTAGTGCAAAACATTTCTTTCAATGAATTTCTTTATCACCCGTATGCAGCGTTGCATGAACCTAGTACCGAGAAACCCTCGTGCTACTAGGTTCTTAATCTTTAAATATCGTCCAATCTATATGGTATGCATTTAAAAAAAACCAGCAAACTTTTTATCATTTCATCCAACATTTACACACTTTTCATACACTCCAACCCCCTCACCCGTTTAGGTTGTGCATATTGCATAGGTTTAGGGTTCATTTTTCACATTTCTATTGCATAAAAAGCCATAAAAACTCACTATAACATAAAGGAGGGCTGAATTGAGGCTAAACCTCATACTTCAGACCCCCCATATATCCACAAACATGAATCTTATTTTTCCTTAATTTTCGACACTCAAAATCCATTTTTCCCCTATTTTTCCCTTATTTTCCCTATTTTTCTTGTATTTTTTCCAATATTTAATGACCAAAAATTCAAAATGGGTTATGGGCTGTGGCCCTTAGGTTCATTTGCAGCAAAAAGACGAGTTTAGTTGGTGTGTCTTATGATATTTTTCATTGATATCTCAATAACACCCAATTTTCCCATATTTTGCATATTTACGGGTTTTTCACTACTAATTTCATCCACAACACTTATGATTCTCTAATTTTCTGATCATAAACAGTTGAAAGACATTGAAGACAACATCATAATACATTATCATCTCATGGGAACAAGAATGCATCAAGCAAATTGCATAAAAACACCATTTTCCTTCATAAAAATGAGATTACCGTTCTTTTGCGGGTTGCGGGTTTTTATTTGCCATATTTCGGGACTGATTTCCAGCCACCATTACTACTCATGACAGTCCACATTCAGCAATCTTCAATCTTCTTACACCATGGAACAATTCGGTCTTCATTGGACAAGCATCCATCATCCATTCTTCTTCTTCCTCTTCACCACATGAATCTGCCTTTAGGGGAGAGAGAGGGAGGAGAGAGAAAGACTGAAATCAGAGATCTTCATAGAGACAACCATTGGAGGAGCGAAGCATGGCGATAGAGTCCACAGTCAGGGAGGATTCAAGCCCCATTATCAAATGGGGGGGTTGTTTGCAGCAGCCAAGTTGCCTCTCCATCCTCCATGGCGCATTTTTCCGGCGCCATCTTCCTCTACGTTTTTTCATCCCTCTTCATTCTCTCTCCACGTTTTTTGCTTCATAAGGTGGCTAAAATTTTAGGGGGGGGTCCAGACTCAAAAGGCATGCCCAATTTGGCCTCCCAAGTGTCCATCTTTTCATATCTTGACCATTTTGTGGCCATTTCCCCGTCCGGACTCAGAATTGAGCTCTGAAAAATCTTGGGCGTCCGGCTTGGCATCTCGTATTGGCTGGTAACTCTTGCCAACCCGCACGACTATCTGAAAAATTATGAAAAATCAACAAGTGCCGCTCGAGCGCCTTTAAAGCACTTTGGCGCTTAAAATCGTCCTAGATCGAGCCACCACCTTTGACATTGTATATTTTTTCCTTGATATTCATAATTTTTAGCTATTTTTAAGCACTTCTCGGCACCAAAATTCCGCTCTCACTAGTTTTAGGTGGTCGGGGTATCTTTGGCTCACTCTTAGAGGTTACTTCAGATTCTAAGTTAAACTTGCAACCCTCACTAGAGGAGGGAGTTTCCCTTGGCAGTCATAGTTGTGAGGCTTATTCTATTCTAAAAAGAGGTGTGGCACTTGGTTGGACTAGCCCTACTTGCTCATAGTCTATCACGCCTAAGTGATCCAACCAAATGCGATCACATTCAGTTTTGAAGTCTCCTCTTTCAATTCTAAAGGTGTTGGCTCTCCGCGGCTTAGAGTCTACTCTTATTTGTTTGATCACTTGGCCGTTTGTGTCGTACTCTATTGTCTTGGCCTCTTCTTCACTTTCCTCATTCGAGGAGTAGTAATCCTCGTACTCGTCATCCGAATTGCTACATTTTGACTACTTGTCATTGTCTAGGTCCCTATTCTCAATTCTTTTTTTATTCATGATCAGTGCTCAATTTTACATAAGATTTAGGATTTAGGCTGTGCACCTTCGTCCATTTCCATTTTGGCTCATCCATGAGGTCTTGGAGTGGCTTGAGATTGGCAGCTAGGTTATCGACTATAGCTTCCTCAAGCACTCAAGAATCCCTTGGAGCTCAAGTCTATTAGAAGGAATATGGAAAGAGGCACACGTTTGTCGTCTATTAGGGCTTTTGGACGTCATGCAAAGTGGCACTGAAGGAGGTGTCTCACCCTTCGGTAGAGCTGGGATGTGGTGGCTTTACGGGACTCACCTACTGTCCCTCCTTACTGCTTGCTTATAATCCTCTTCTTTGTTCGAAAACATTAGGTTGGTGGTGGCAAGCACATGCATCCAATCTTGCTCGTCTTTAGGGCAGGGAAAATACTTTGTTAATGGCATGTACAAGTTCCTAGTTTGTGAGTCTCCCTTCAAGATAACGGAGATGGCATCTGAGTCGACCAACGTGGGCTTTGAGGTGTCCATCTTGACTTTTACTACCTCTGACCAGTTACCTAGGAATATAAGACCATTACCCCAATCTTCGATTACTTGTGCATTCTGCATCCACGGTTGGCCTAGCAAAATGCTATAGTCTACTCCCTTCATAACTACGAAGTTCATTGAGAACTAGACATCTGCTATTTTCAGGGGCCAATCCTTTAGCACTTCGAATGGCCTAACTTTCATGCCATTAGCCAGTGTGACGTTAGACCTTGCAGTCTCCACCGACGGGTTACCCCATGCCTATAGGATTGCATGGCTAAGCACATTGACTCCCATTCCTATGTCTACAATTCCCTTCCTTGTGTGATGTATCCTAATGCTACTGTGATGCCTTGTGGGCCTTCTCATCATCTCTTGAAGTTTAGCCAACTCTAGCTTCATGTTTGCCAACTCCTGGCTCTGATCGACATTCTTCCCTTTCTCTTGGGTGCTCTAGCTTGATCTCTCACTAGCGGCCGTGGCTCTCTTAAAGGTTCTAGAGGTTGTGCTATCTTGGCTTGTGGTCCTTGAGCTTCTCTCTTTGAGCAAGCCATTCACTTGTATGACTTCTTCAAAGATCTGAGCTAGTACATCCCTTTTTAGGTTCAAATTCCCCACCAAGACTGGCCTTGTAAAGCTCCTCACTTCAAATTCCACTTATGAACACAATAGAGACTGCTCATTCATTAGGTCACTCCGCAAACTGGGATTCTCTTGAAAGGACTTTGCACGTAGTCTTGTATGTCCTCTTTTTCCTTTTGACTGACGTTCATCATTCGAACAATAAGGGTATCCAAGTACCCTGCCTCTTGAAGAATCTCTTAATGAAGGGACTCTTGAGGTTGTGGAAATTATTCAGTTCAGCATTGTCTAGACTAGCGTACCACATCCGTCCTTTATCCCCCCAAGGCAAAGACCAAAAGCTTGTGGGCATTGGGCAAGGTGGTCAGTTAGGCCATTCACCTGGCATACCTGCTCAAATTGCTCTACAAAACTATATGGGTTGTTGTTGGGTTGATACTTTTTGAGTTTCTTGGCAACTACGGTTATCTTCATTTGGTTTTTGGAGTTCAGAGTGATACCTAGTTGTGTTAGCAATTAAGTTGCTAGGGTTTCTCCATAGCCGTGTTATCTATGAGCCACTTTTTGTGAGAAGCTCGCTCAACGTAAGGTCATCTTCAAGCAATTTTTCCCTCTTAGCATTTGGTCATGTCCTATTTCTATTGGCAAGCACTAAAACTCGCTAGACCTCCCGCATTTCTATCTCCTATCTCAACCTTTGAGTTTGCTGCTCCTGATTATAGGTGGCTATGCCTTGAAGTTCTTGCTTTGCCAGTCTCCATTCTTTCCTCAAGGTTCACTTTGATGTCTTTAGCTGGTCTTTCGTGGTGCTCCATTTTGGTTTGCAAGTCATCGTATCAATTTATCATCTACTGGATATCAATTGGGAAGTTCCCCAAGTTAAGCTCACCATTTTCAGGATTGGTGTTGGATCCTGACATTTCGTCAATCTCTTGGGCTACTAGGGTGTCAATCAAGTTGATTAACTTGGGTAAGATTGAGTTCCTAATCATGTCACCTCCTTTCACTCTCCAAGAAGCTTGCTCTGAGACTTAGTATCCTCGGCCGTGTATTCAAGATCTAAGAGTCTTCTCCTATTAGTGGGTTTGTTTGGTCTTGCTTATCTTGCATATGAGTTCCTTGTTATTTCAAACAGTTCTCAATTTTAAGTGCACTCAGGTGCTCGTGGGGTGCCTTCTTTCGTGTGTGGTGCGAAATCAAGCTTTCAACTTTCTAGATGCACTTCAAGTGATTATTTATGTAGCGTGTGACTCTGATGAAAATAATGTGGTGCATTACAGACTTTTCTAGTATGCCCTTGTAGGTGGTGATCTCTCTAACAAGTTTGTGTGGGCCCTTTAAGACGTTTCAAACAGGTGGTCTAGGAGGTTGCATTCATAACTGCTTCCTAGGCTGCTAAGTCAAGAGTTTTGGGGTATGGAGGCTCTATGAGCCTTTTGACATTTCTAGAGGCCTATAAGGGTGTTGCTAAGCTTTGGGTTGGGCTCTATCTGGTCTAGGGTATGCTGCTTTGTCAACTTCCAGGTTCTGATTTTATTGCTCGAGTATCAAGCGTTCGATTCCTAGAATCAAACTCTCTAATTGTGGATGTTTTCCAAGTGGTCGACTCGGATGGTCCAAGTTTGAGGGATCAAATTGGACAGTATGAGTCCAAGTGCTTGATTTTGGGCATCTGAGTGACAAGGGTCTGAGTCCAGACTGCGTCCGCCGAGTCGGATAGTCTGAACTATGTGATCCGAGTTGGATGGATGAGTGTGTCTGAGTGGCTCAAGTCCAAGTGTTTGAGTCTAGTGACTCGGACAAGGAAAGGTGTGCTTGAGTGGAAAATTTTTGAATGGTCATATTAGGGCAATCAGACCTTGCGACGAGCATCCGAGTGCGGAAGCAAGTTGTCGAATGATGAAGAATCTTTAAAAATCCTACTCGCCCCTTTCTAATGATTGCACCTAGGGAGTTGACACTGATCAATAAGCACCTATAAACATTCAAAACATACGTGGAGAGCCAAAATGCGCTATGACAAAGATCATTATGCACAATCTCTCCTCTTTGCTTGTAGCTCTCTCTCCCTCTCTCTCTCTCTCAAGAGCTCTCTCTCTCTCACTCTCACAACTAAGAAAATGAGCTCTCCCACTTGTTCCTAGCCTATTAAAGCCCTTTCCTACTTAGATTTGGTCTTCCCCCTTTTTTCCTTTTGATGCATTACACATTAAAGCTCTTTTTCTCTCCCTTTTTCCCTGTTTGGCCTGTTTACAGTAGCAGAAACCCCACTGTGCATAATCTTCTTTTTCTTATATTTTCTTGATCCTAATGTATTCAAATCACAACCAAATGCCTATACTCAAAAAATTTGCTTGCTAAATAGATCAAATACCTCTTCAAACTCTTGCACTTCCTACCTATCTACGTCAAGCCAGTATAGGGAAATCTCTACTTCAATGCTTGATTTGGAGCGTGCAAGTACTCAAACCTTGAATTTGTTGGTTGTCCCAACAACATAACCAAAATGTGAAAGCTCACGCTCGACCACCAAGACCCATAGAATTTCAAGCCAAGTGCAATGGCTACCTCTCACATAGCCATATGTGCTTTCACACCTATGAGCATAGTGAGCTTATCTCCATGCTAGTCGAGTTGCCTCCTCACTCAAGCACTCTGTTAGCTCCATGATCCAAGCTGTAAGCTTCAAGAGAGCTCAATACTCAAGCTCCAAGCTCCATTTTCTCGCACATGCGAGACAAGAGAAGAGAAGAGAAGAAAAAGAAGAAGGGAGAAGAAGATGGAGAGCTTCTCCACCACAGTCCCTCACCCTCAAACACTCACTCTCTCACTCCCTCTCTCAAGCACAAGCTCAAGCAAGCACAAGAATAAGAATATGAAGAGGAGAGGAGAGCTAGTTTTGGCCACACACAAGAATGAGCTCTGTATTCACTTTTTGGCTTTTATACATGCCCTAATCCCTTTTGGGAACCCACCCCTTTTTTACATGGCCAACTATTTTAGCCTAGGTCATCTTTTCCTATTCTTTTCTATTTACATTGTGGTTTCACCCATGCCTATCTACTCTTTACAAATTGCACAAGAGGGAGCCTAGCTCTCTTTACAAAGATTTAGGGGCGTCTTTGCATTTTAAAACGCACCTCTTCCATTTTTGCACTGGCCTTGGGTTTTTTAGGTGTCTTGGGCTTTTGGCCCTTTTCCCTCTTATTTCTGTTGTCGGGCCACCTTTTTTCACTTTGCCCTGTATTTTAAAATTTTCTTTTGCTTTCTTCCTTTTATTTTTTTATTTTCTTGCACTAGGGTTAAGAATGGTATGACCATGCTTCAGATTCATCAGGTAAGGTCACAGCTTTACTAGTGTTGCATCAGGAGGCATTGGAATGTTATACGTCATTACTCTCGGATCGACTCCTTTGAGTCATCTAAGGACCGAGAAAACACGTCTATATACTCTCGCAAGAAAGAAATGAGATCAGCCTCCTCTTACTTGGTTAGGTCATCAGCTATAAACACAAGTCATCAAGGCTTCTCCCCTTCCCCTGCTAAGTTGACTTCCTTGACTTTGACAGGCCCTTCTATCGGTTTGCTTGCATGTCCTTGCCTCTTCGCTCCCAACAAGATCACCACCCTATCTCCCTTTTTTAATTTAGTGAAGTGCTTTGGTAGGTCCTAGAGCTTTCTTTCTTGTTTGGCCTCTGGCCCCTTTGGTTGTCCTCTCTTTTCCTCCTTCAACCATCTTCTGCGCCTTAGATGGACCAGCAAGTCCCCCTTGGTGCATCTGGATTTAGGTGGTTAGGGTATCTCTGTATCGCTCTCAGTGCTTACTTGTAATTCTAAGTAAAACTCGCAATCCTCGCTACAAGAGAGAGTCTCCTTGGTGGTCACAACTCTGAGGTTGATATTATTCTAAAGAGAGACGTGGCACTAGGCTCAACTAGCCATGCTTTCTCATAGTCCATCACATCTAAGTGATCCAACCAAGTGCGATCACATTCAGTTCTAAAGACTCCTCTTTTAGTTCTAAAAGCATTGGCTCTCTAGCTTAGAGTCTACTCTTATCTGTTTGATTAGTCGGCTGTCTATATCGTACTCTATCATCTTGGCCTCTTCTTCACTTTCCTCATTCATGGGGAAGTAGTCCTCATACTCATTGTTTGAATCACTACATTCTAACTACTCGTCGTTGTCTAGCTCTGTATTCTTAATTCTTTTTTCATATGTGATCAGTGTGCCCAATTGTACATAAGGTTTAGGCCATGCACCTTAGTTCATTGCCATTTTGGCTCATCCATGAGGTCTTGGAGTGACTTGAGATTGTGGCTGGGTTATCAGCTAGTTTCCTCATCAAGCACTCAAGAATCCCCTAGAGCTCAAGTTTGTTAGAAGGAATATGGGAAGGGGCAGGAGTTTGTCATCTACCACCAAGGCTTTTGGCCAACATGCAAAGTGGTGCTAAAGGTGGAGTCTCACGGGATGCTCTGGCTTTATGGGGACTCACCTGCTATCCTTTGCTACTTGCTTATAATCCTCTTCTTTGTCCGAAAATGACATGTCGATATGGTGGCTAGCACATGCATCCAATCCCGCTCGTCTTCAAGATAAGAAATATACTTCGTTAATGGCCCATAAAAATTCTTGGTATGTGGTCTCCCTTCATCAAGATAGAGAAGATGGCATCCAAGTCAACCACATGGACTTCCAAGTGTCCATCTTGACTCATACTACCTCTGAGCTATTACCTAGGAATATAAGGCCTTTACCCCAATCTTTGATTACTTGTGTGTTCAGCATCCAAGGTCGGCCTAGCAGAATGTCATAGTCTACTCCCTTCATAACTATGAAGTTCACTAAGAACTAGACACCTGCTATTTTCAAGGGCCAGTCCTTTAGCACTTCGAATGGCCTAACTTTCATGCCATTAGCCAACGTGATGTTAAACCCTGCAGTTTCCACTCGTGGATTACCCCATTCCTGTAGGACCGCATGGCTAAGCACACTGACTCCCGCTCATGTGTCTATGATCCCCTTTCTTGTGACATCTCCTAATTCCACCACTGGTAGAACTACATGCATCTCTGTGCCCTCCCAAAAAGCATTTATGTGCATGGACTTAGGCATTGAATTTAGCGTTAAGCTCGGTATCTGAGTGGCTGCATCGTGGTCAGGCAAGCAAATCAACCGCTCTTGGCTCGTTAGATCCCTCTACTCACTGCTTTAACTCTTGCCATAATGAGGAACTTTGCCTAAGCACATTCCCCCATTGGTAGAGTCACAGGGGCCAATATCAATGCTGTAAGCAAGCTACTAGCTGCTTGCCTTTCATTACACTCTACACTCTTTTTCCACTGTCCTTCGGGGCATTCTATCTACCTGTAGCGCCTAGGCTTTTTCTTTGTGGTGCCACATGATGGGGTGTAGATGCTCCTCTAGATTCTATGCGAGTAGGTGAGATGGGCTACTCACACTGGACAACTCATCAATCTCGTCTTCTAGGATGGGCTGTGCATCCATTAGGTGCTCTTGGGCCTCTTCACCCACTCCTTGACCTTGTCAAACACTTTAAATCGGTGCATGGGATCGGGATAGTCCCCAACCTTAGCACTCCCCTTCTCCACTGTCTTAGGAGCAGATGTTTCCGCTTCTACATCCATGACTTGCCTGCCCTTCGTAGTGTAGTGGCATTGTCAGTTTTTTTGAGTGCAAATTTTGTCTCCGCTCTCTTCCTTCTCCTCTTATGACTCCTCTTCCCTATGGATACTGCATTAAGGTTGCTAGATTTGGGTAATGAGATACTGGTCTGCCTTATCTGCATGCTGGTCATGACATCCAAGGAGATGGGAGTGGCCTCACCATTAAGCATCTCAACTCCAAATAGCCCCTAAGGCATGGATGGCACGTAGCTGAACTAGTGGATGCTTTCCACCTAGGGCACTCAGCATACAAATTAGTGACTCCACACTCGGTGCATCTCAAGTCGGTCTTTTCTTGATTATCTTGCTCTCATTCAGGGCAACGAGATGAGATGTGTCCTGGTGGGTCCAACATGCGATTGGCTCTTCGTTTTGACCTCCTAGGCCTCTACCCCGTCCCCAACCTAACACCATCACTAGTAGTGGTCTAAAATCCATTAGAATGGGAGTACCCTCTTCATCGTAGGAGACATAAGGGTTTACATATGCCTCTTCCTCATTTGGCTCCTCGACCTAATGTGCTAGAGTGTCGCTCGGTGGATGGGTCATGAATGGTCCAGGTAGTCTAGGTATCCCTGTGGGGATGATGTCCATCCTAGGGATAGCTGGCCTCGAATCACTAGGTGCTAGAAGAGCTAATGGAGCTCTCCTTTTGTAAGGTGGTGGTCTATTTCCTAGGTAGTAAGGCTGATTCTGTGGCTATGGATATGGCAACCACCTCAGAAATTGGCAATGCACTATATCATGGCCAAACCTACTGAAATTGGCACAGGGTCTAGATTTGGGATCCATTCACTCGGTCGAAAGGTGGTTTCCTTTGTAATGCATGCATTGCATGTGAGGTCGGTTAGGTCTTCTTATCATCTCTTGGAGCTTAGCCAACTCTAGCTTCATGTCTGCCAACTCCTAGATTTGATCGACATTCTTCCCTTTCTCCTTGGTGCTTCAGCTCGATCTCTCACTATTAGCACTTGTGGCCCTCTCTAAGCTTCTAAAGGTTGCGCTATCTCGACTTGTGGTCCTTGAGCTTCTGTTTGAGTAGGTCATCCACTCATATGGATTCTTCAAAGACCCTAGCTAGCACATCCCTTTGTAGGTTCAAATTGCCCACCAAGGCCTTGTAAAGCGCCTCGCTTAGGATTGCACTTATGAACACAGTGGAGTCAGCTTGTTCGCTAGGTCACTCTAAGGTTGGTATTATCTTAAAGAGACTTCACACATAGGTGATGTAGTCTCGAATGTCCTCTCTGTCCTTTTGACTGGCGTTCATTAGTTGAACAATGAGGGTATCCAAGTAGCTTACCTCCGATAATCTCTTGATGAAGAGACTCTTGAGATTGTTGAAATTATTACGTTCGGTATTGTTTAGGCTAGTCTACTACGTTTGTCCTTTATCCCCAAGGCAAAGACCAAAAGCTTGTGTGCATTGAGCATGGTTCGTTAGGCCGTTCATCTCGTGTACCTACTCAAACTGCTCTACAAAATTGTATGGGTCATTATCAGGATGATACTTTTTGAGTTTCTTGGCAACTAGGGGTATCTTTGTTTGGCTTTTGGAATTCGGAGTAATACCTAATCCTGTTAGCAACAAAGTTGCTAGGGTTGCTCCACTTTGTTCCATAGTCGTGTTATGTATGAGTCACTTTGTGAGAAGCTCACTCAATGTTGGCTTCAAGTGCTCTTTCCCTTGCAGCATTGGGTCCTGTCCTATTTCTATTGGCAAGAGCTAGGGTTGCTCCACTTTGTTCCATAGTTGTGTTATCTATGAGTCACTTTGTGAGAAGCTCACTCAATGTTGGCTTCAAGTGCTCTTTCCCTCTTAGCATTGGGTCCTGTCCTATTTCTATTGGCAAGAGCTAAAACTTGCTAGACCTCTTGCATTTCTATCTCCTGCCTCAACTCT